>NW_027675575.1:77500-131429 GCF_965601325.2 Salmo salar | reverse complement strand
ACACACACACACACACACCGACAACACACACACACACACACACACACCGACAACACACACACACACACACACCGACAACACACACACCGACAACACACACACACACACACACACTCAGACAACACACACACCGACAACACACACACACACAACACACACACACACCGACAACACACACACACACACACCGACAACACACACACACCGACAACACACACACACACCGACAACACACACACACACACACCGACAACACACACACACACACACTGACAACACACACACACACACACCGACAACACACACACACACACACACCGACAACACACACACACATACACACCGACAACACACACACACACCGACAACACACACACACACACACCGACAACACACACACACACACCGACAACACACACACACACACACCGACAACACACACACACACAAACAACACACACACACACAACACACACACACACACACCGACAACACACACACACAAACACACACCGACAACACACACACACACACACCGACAACACACACACACACACACCGACAACACACACACACACACACCGACAACACACACACACACACACCGACAACACACACACACACCGACAACACACACACACACACACACCGACAACACACACACACCGACAACACACACACACACACCGACAACACACACACACACCGACAACACACACACACACACACACCGACAACACACACACACACACACCGACAACACAAAACACACACACACCGACAACACACACACACACACACTGACAACACACACACACACACCGACAACACACACACACACACACACCGACAACACACACACACACCGACAACACACACACACACACCGACAACACACACACACACACACACACAACGACAACACACACACACACCGACAACACACACACACACCGACAACACACACACACACACCGACAACACACACACACACACACACCGACAACACACACACACACCGACAACACACACACACACACACCGACAACACATAAACACACACACACACCGACAACACACACACACACACCGACAACACATAACACACACACACACCGACAACACACACACACACACCGACAACACACACACACACACCGACAACACACCGACAACACACACACACACACACCGACAACACACACACACACACACCGACAACACACACAAACACACACACCGACAACACACACACACACACACCACACACACACACACACACACACACACACACACACACACACACACACACACACACACCGACAACACACACACACACACACCGACAACACACACACACACAAACAACACACACACACACAACACACACACACACACACACACCGACAACACACACACACACCGACAACACACACACACACCGACAACACACACACACACACACCGACAACACACACGCACACCGACAACACACACACACACACACCGACAACACACACACACACACACACCGACAACACACACACACCGACAACACACACACACACACACCGACAACACACACACACACCGACAACACACACACACACACACACCGACAACACACACACACACACACCGACAACACATAAACACACACACACCGACAACACACACACACACACACTGACAACACACACACACACACACCGACAACACACACACACACACACACACCGACAACACACACACACACCGACAACACACACACACACACCGACAACACACACACACACACACCGACAACACACACACACACCGACAACACACACACACACCGACAACACACACACACCGACAACACACACACACACACACACACCGAGAACACACACACACACACCGACAACACACACACACACACCGACAACACATAAACACACACACACACCGACAACACACACACACACACACCGACAACACATAAACACACACACACCGACAACACACACACACACACCGACAACACACACACACACACCGACAACACACACACACACACCGACAACACACACACACACACACCGACAACACACACACACACCGACAACACACACACACACCGACAACACACACACACACACCGACAACACACACACACACACACACCGACAACACACACACACACACCGACAACACACACACACACACCGACAACACATAAACACACACACACACCGACAACACACACACACACACACCGACAACACATAAACACACACACACCGACAACACACACACACACACCGACAACACACACACACACACCGACAACACACCGACAACACACACACACACACACCGACAACACACACACACCGACAACACACACACACACACACACACACCGACAACACACACACACACACACACCGACAACACACACACACACACACACCGACAACACACACACACACACACACACACACACACACACACACACACACACACACACACACCGACAACACACACACACACACACCGACAACACACACACACACACAAACAACACACACACACACAACACACACACACACACACCGACAACACACACACACACACACCGACAACACACACACACACACACCGACAACACACACACACACACCGACAACACACACACACACACAACACACACACACACACCGACAACACACACACACACACACACCGACAACACACACACACACACACACACACACACACACACACACACCGACAACACACACACACACACATCGACAACACACACACACACAAACACCAGCAACACACACACACACACCGACAACACACACACACACACACCCACAACACACATACACCGACAACACACACACACACACACACCGACAACACACACACACACACACCGACAACACACACACACACACACACTGACAACACACACACACACACACCGACAACACACACACACACACACCGACAACACACACACACACACACACACACCGACAACACACACACACACACACACCGACAACACACACACCGACAACACACACACACACACACTCAGACAACACACACACCGACAACACACACACACAACACACACACACACCGACAACACACACACACACACACCGACAACACACACACACCGACAACACACACACACACCGACAACACACACACACACACACCGACAACACACACACACACACACTGACAACACACACACACACAGCGACAACACACACACACACACCGACAACACACACACACATACACACCGACAACACACACACACACCGACAACACACACACACACACACACACACACACACACACACCGACAACACACACACACACACACACACACCGAAAACACACACACACACACACCGACAACACACACACACACACACCGACAACACACACACCGACAACACACACACACACACACTCAGACAACACACACACCGACAACACACACACACAACACACACACACACCGACAACACACACACACACACACCGACAACACACACACACCGACAACACACACACACACTGACAACACACACACACACAGCGACAACACACACACACACACCGACAACACACACACACATACACACCGACAACACACACACACACCGACAACACACACACACACCGACAACACACACACACACCGACAACACACACACACACACCGACAACACACACACACACACACACCGACAACACACACACACACACCGACAACACATAAACACACACACACCGACAACACACACACACACACACCGACAACACATAAACACACACACACCGACAACACACACACACACACCGACAACACACACACACACACCGACAACACACCGACAACACACACACACACACACCGACAACACACACACACCGACAACACACACACACACACACACACACCGACAACACACACACACACACACACACCGACAACACACACACACACACACCGACAACACACACACACACACCGGCAACACACACACACACACCGACAACACACACACACACACACACCGACAACACACACACACACACACACACACACACACACCGACAACACACACACACACACACCGACAACACACACACACACAAACAACACACACACACACAACACACACACACACACACCGACAACACACACACACACACACCGACAACACACACACACACACACCGACAACACACACACACACACCGACAACACACACACACACACAACACACACACACACACCGACAACACACACACACACACACCGACAACACACACACACACACACCGACAACACACACACACACACACACACACCGACAACACACACACACACACACACCGACAACACACACACCGACAACACACACACACACACACTCAGACAACACACACACCGACAACACACACACACAACACACACACACACCGACAACACACACACACACACACCGACAACACACACACACCGACAACACACACACACACCGACAACACACACACACACGCACACCGACAACACACACACACACACACTGACAACACACACACACACAGCGACAACACACACACACACACCGACAACACACACACACATACACACCGACAACACACACACACACCGACAACACACACACACACACACACACACACACACACCGACAACACACACACACACCGACAACACACACACACACCGACAACACACACACACACACCGACAACACACACACACACACACCGACAACACATAAACACACACACACCGACAACACACACACACACAGACAACACACACACACACACACCGACAACACACACACACACACCGACAACACACACACACACACACAACACACACACACCGACAACACACACACACACACACACCGACAACACACACACACACACACACACACACACACACACACACACACACACACACACACACACACCGACAACACACACACACACACATCGACAACACACACACACACAAACACCAGCAACACACACACACACACCGACAACACACACACACACACACCCACAACACACATACACCGACAACACACACACACACACACACTGACAACACACACACACACACACCGACAACACACACACACACACACCGACAACACACACACACACACACACACCGACAACACACACACACACACCGACAACACACACACCGACAACACACACACAAACACACACACACTCAGACAACACACACACCGACAACACACACACACACAACACACACACACACCGACAACACACACACACACACACCGACAACACACATACACCGACAACACACACACCGACAACACACACACACACACACCGACAACACACACGCACACCGACAACACACACACACACACACCGACAACACACACACACACACACACCGACAACACACACACACCGACAACACACACACACACACACCGACAACACACACACACACCGACAACACACACACACACACACACCGACAACACACACACACACACACCGACAACACATAAACACACACACACCGACAACACACACACACACACACTGACAACACACACACACACACACCGACAACACACACACACACACACACACCGACAACACACACACACACCGACAACACACACACACACACCGACAACACACACACACACACACCGACAACACACACACACACCGACAACACACACACACACCGACAACACACACACACCGACAACACACACACACACACACACACCGAGAACACACACACACACACCGACAACACACACACACACACCGACAACACATAAACACACACACACACCGACAACACACACACACACACACCGACAACACATAAACACACACACACCGACAACACACACACACACACCGACAACACACACACACACACCGACAACACACACACACACACCGACAACACACACACACACACACCGACAACACACACACACACCGACAACACACACACACACCGACAACACACACACACACACCGACAACACACACACACACACACACCGACAACACACACACACACACCGACAACACACACACACACACCGACAACACATAACACACACACACACCGACAACACACACACACACACACCGACAACACATAAACACACACACACCGACAACACACACACACACACCGACAACACACACACACACACCGACAACACACCGACAACACACACACACACACACCGACAACACACACACACCGACAACACACACACACACACACACACACCGACAACACACACACACACACACACCGACAACACACACACACACACACACCGACAACACACACACACACACACACACACACACACACACACACACACACACACACACACACCGACAACACACACACACACACACCGACAACACACACACACACACAAACAACACACACACACACAACACACACACACACACACCGACAACACACACACACACACACCGACAACACACACACACACACACCGACAACACACACACACACACCGACAACACACACACACACACAACACACACACACACACCGACAACACACACACACACACACACCGACAACACACACACACACACACACACACACACACACACACACACCGACAACACACACACACACACATCGACAACACACACACACACAAACACCAGCAACACACACACACACACCGACAACACACACACACACACACCCACAACACACATACACCGACAACACACACACACACACACACCGACAACACACACACACACACACCGACAACACACACACACACACACACTGACAACACACACACACACACACCGACAACACACACACACACACACCGACAACACACACACACACACACACACACCGACAACACACACACACACACACCGACAACACACACACCGACAACACACACACACACACACTCAGACAACACACACACCGACAACACACACACACAACACACACACACACCGACAACACACACACACACACACCGACAACACACACACACCGACAACACACACACACACCGACAACACACACACACACACACCGACAACACACACACACACACACTGACAACACACACACACACAGCGACAACACACACACACACACCGACAACACACACACACATACACACCGACAACACACACACACACCGACAACACACACACACACACACACACACACACACACACACCGACAACACACACACACACACACACACACCGAAAACACACACACACACACACCGACAACACACACACACACACACCGACAACACACACACCGACAACACACACACACACACACTCAGACAACACACACACCGACAACACACACACACAACACACACACACACCGACAACACACACACACACACACCGACAACACACACACACCGACAACACACACACACACTGACAACACACACACACACAGCGACAACACACACACACACACCGACAACACACACACACATACACACCGACAACACACACACACACCGACAACACACACACACACCGACAACACACACACACACCGACAACACACACACACACACCGACAACACACACACACACACACACCGACAACACACACACACACACCGACAACACATAAACACACACACACACCGACAACACACACACACACACACCGACAACACATAAACACACACACACCGACAACACACACACACACACCGACAACACACACACACACACCGACAACACACCGACAACACACACACACACACACCGACAACACACACACACCGACAACACACACACACACACACACACACCGACAACACACACACACACACACACACCGACAACACACACACACACACACCGACAACACACACACACACACCGGCAACACACACACACACACCGACAACACACACACACACACACACCGACAACACACACACACACACACACACACACACACACCGACAACACACACACACACACACCGACAACACACACACACACACAAACAACACACACACACACAACACACACACACACACACCGACAACACACACACACACACACCGACAACACACACACACACACACCGACAACACACACACACACACCGACAACACACACACACACACAACACACACACACACACCGACAACACACACACACACACACACCGACAACACACACACACACACACACACACACACACACACACACACACACCGACAACACACACACACACACATCGACAACACACACACACACAAACACCAGCAACACACACACACACACCGACAACACACACACACACACACCCACAACACACATACACCGACAACACACACACACACACACACCGACAACACACACACACCGACAACACACACACACACACACACTGACAACACACACACACACACACCGACAACACACACACACACACACCGACAACACACACACACACACACACACACCGACAACACACACACACACACACACCGACAACACACACACCGACAACACACACACACACACACTCAGACAACACACACACCGACAACACACACACACAACACACACACACACCGACAACACACACACACACACACCGACAACACACACACACCGACAACACACACACACACCGACAACACACACACACACGCACACCGACAACACACACACACACACACTGACAACACACACACACACAGCGACAACACACACACACACACCGACAACACACACACACATACACACCGACAACACACACACACACCGACAACACACACACACACACACACACACACACACACCGACAACACACACACACACCGACAACACACACACACACCGACAACACACACACACACACCGACAACACACACACACACACACCGACAACACATAAACACACACACACCGACAACACACACACACACAGACAACACACACACACACACACCGACAACACACACACACACACCGACAACACACACACACACACACAACACACACACACCGACAACACACACACACACACACACCGACAACACACACACACACACACACACACACACACACACACACACACACACACACACACACACACCGACAACACACACACACACACATCGACAACACACACACACACAAACACCAGCAACACACACACACACACCGACAACACACACACACACACACCCACAACACACATACACCGACAACACACACACACACACACACTGACAACACACACACACACACACCGACAACACACACACACACACACCGACAACACACACACACACACACACACCGACAACACACACACACACACCGACAACACACACACCGACAACACACACACAAACACACACACACTCAGACAACACACACACCGACAACACACACACACACAACACACACACACACCGACAACACACACACACACACACCGACAACACACATACACCGACAACACACACACCGACAACACACACACACACACACCGACAACACACACACACACACACTGACAACACACACACACACACCGACAACACACACACACACACACACCGACAACACACACACACATACACACCGACAACACACACACACACCGACAACACACACACACACACACACACACACACACCGACAACACACACACACACCGACAACACACACACACACACACCGACAACACACACACACACACCGACAACACACACACACACACACACCGACAACACATAAACACACACACACCGACAACACACACACACACAGACAACACACACACACACACACCGACAACACACACACACACACACCGACAACACACACACACACACACACTGACAACACACACACACACACACCGACAACACACACACACACACACCGACAACACACACACACACACACACACCGACAACACACACACACACCGACAACACACACACACACACACCGACAACACACACACACACAACACACACACACACACACCGACAACACACACACACACACACTGACAACACACACACACACACCGACAACACACACACACACACACCGACAACACACACACACACACCGACAACAGACACACACACACACACCGACAACACACACACACACAAACAACACACACACACACAACACACACACACACACACCAACAACACACACACACACACACACACCGACAACACACACACACACACACCGACAACACACACACACACACACCGACAACACACACACACACCGACAACACACACACACACATACCGACAACACACACTCACACACCGACAACACACACACACACACCGACAACACACCGACAACACACACACACACACACCGACAACACACACACACACACCGACAACACACACACACACACACACCGACAACACACACACACACACACACACACACACACACACACACACACACACACACACACACACACACACACACACACACACACACACCGACAACACACACACACACCGACAACACACACACACACAAACAACACACACACACACAACACACACACACACACCGACAACACACACACACACACACACACCGACAACACACACACACACACACCGACAACACACACACACACACACCGACAACACACACACACACACACCGACAACACACACACACACACACCGACAACACACACACACACACCGACAACACACACACACCGACAACACACACACACACACACACCGACAACACACACACACACCGACAACACACACACACACACCGACAACACACACACACACACACCGACAACACACACACACACAAACAACACACACACACAACACACACACACACACACCGACAACACACACACACACACACACACCGACAACACACACACACACACACCGACAACACACACACACACACCGACAACACACACACACACACAACACACACACACACACCGACAACACACACACACACACACCGACAACACACACACACACACACACACCGACAAAACACACTCACACACATCGACAACACACACACACACAAACACCAGCAACACACACACACACACCGACAACACACACACACACACCCACAACACACACACACCGACAACACACACACAAACACACACACCGACAACACACACACACACACACCGACAACACACACACACACACACACTGACAACACACACACACACACACCGACAACACACACACACACACACACCGACAACACACACACACACACACACACACCGACAACACACACACACACACACACCGACAAAACACACACACCGACAACACACACACACACACACACACTCAGACAACACACACACACACAACACACACACACACAACACACACACACACCGACAACACACACACACACACACCGACAACACACACACACCAACAACACACACACACACCGACAACACACACACACCGGCAACACACACACACACACCGACAACACACACACACACACACACCGACAACACACACACACACACCGACAACACACACACACACACCGACAACACACCGACAACACACACACACACACACCGACAACACACACACACCGACAACACACACACACACACACACACACACACCGACAACACACACACACACACACCGACAACACACACACACACCGACAACACACACACACACACCGGCAACACACACACACACACCGACAACACACACACACACACACACTGACAACACACACACACACACACACACACACACACACACACACACACACACACACACACCGACAACACACACACACACACACCGACAACACACACACACACAAACAACACACACACACACAACACACACACACACCGACAACACACACACACACACACCGACAACACACACACACACCGACAACACACACACACACACCGACAACACACACACACACACAACACACACACACACACCGACAACACACACACACACACACACCGACAACACACACACACACACACACACACACACACACACACACACACACACACCGACAACACACACACACACACATCGACAACACACACACACACAAACACCAGCAACACACACACACACCGACAACACACACACACACCCACAACACACATACACCGACAACACACACACACACACACACACCGACAACACACACACACACACACCGACAACACACACACACACACACCGACAACACACACACACACACACCGACAACACACACACACACACACACTGACAACACACACACACACACACCGGCAACACACACACACACACCGACAA
This sequence comes from Salmo salar, assembly GCF_965601325.2. NCBI lineage: Eukaryota > Metazoa > Chordata > Actinopteri > Salmoniformes > Salmonidae > Salmo > Salmo salar. The sequence goes on along the minus strand of NW_027675575.1, from coordinate 118,914 downwards.
CACACACACACACACACACCGACAACACACACACACACACACACACACACACACACCACACACACACACACACACACACACACACACACACCGACAACACACACACACACACACCGACAACACACACACACACAAACAACACACACACACACAACACACACACACACACCGACAACACACACACACACACACACCGACAACACACACACACACCGACAACACACACACACACACCGACAACACACACACACACACAACACACACACACACACCGACAACACACACACACACACACACACACCGACAACACACACACACACACACACACACACACACACACACACACACCGACAACACACACACACACACATCGACAACACACACACACACAAACACCAGCAACACACACACACACCGACAACACACACACACACCCACAACACACATACACCGACAACACACACACACACACACACACCGACAACACACACACACACACACCGACAACACACACACACACACATACTGACAACACACACACACACACACCGACAACACACACACACACACACCGACAACACACACACACACACACACACACACCGACAACACACACACACACACACACCGACAACACACACAACGACAACACACACACACACACACTCAGACAACACACACACACACAACACACACACACACAACACACACACACACCGACAACACACACACACACACACCGACAACACACACACACCGACAACACACACACACACCGACAACACACACACACACACACCGACAACACACACACACACACACTGACAACACACACACACACACCGACAACACACACACACACACACACCGACAACACACACACACATACACACCGACAACACACACATACACCGACAACACACACACACACACACACACACACACACACACCGACAACACACACACACACCGACAACACACACACACACACACCGACAACACACACACACACACCGACAACACAAACACACACACACACACACACACACACACACACACACACCGACAACACACACACACACACATCGACAACACACACACACAAACACCAGCAACACACACACACACACCGACAACACACACACACACACAACCACAACACACATACACCGACAACACACACACACACACACACACCGATAACACACACACACACACACCGACAACACACACACACACACACACTGACAACACACACACACACACACCGACAACACACACACACACACACCGACAACACACACACACACACACACACCGACAACACACACACACACACCGACAACACACACACCGACAACACACACACACACACTCAGACAACACACACACCGACAACACACACACACACAACACACACACACACCGACAACACACACACACACACACCGACAACACACACACACACACACTGACAACACACACACACACACCGACAACACACACACACACACACACCGACAACACACACACACATACACACCGACAACACACACACACACCGACAACACACACACACACACACACACACACACCGACAACACACACACACACCGACAACACACACACACACACACACCGACAACACACACACACACACCGACAACACACACACACACACCGACAACACACACACACACACCGACAACACACCGACAACACACACACACACACACCGACAACACACACACACCGACAACACACACACACACACACACACACCGACAACACACACACACACACACACCGACAACACACACACACACACACCGACAACACACACACACACACCGGCAACACACACACACACACCGACAACACACACACACACACACACCGACAACACACACACACACACACACACACACACACACCGACAACACACACACACACACACCGACAACACACACACACACACAAACAACACACACACACACAACACACACACACACACACCGACAACACACACACACACACACCGACAACACACACACACACACACCGACAACACACACACACACACCGACAACACACACACACACACAACACACACACACACACCGACAACACACACACACACACACACCGACAACACACACACACACACACACACACACACACACACACACACACACCGACAACACACACACACACACATCGACAACACACACACACACAAACACCAGCAACACACACACACACACCGACAACACACACACACACACACCCACAACACACATACACCGACAACACACACACACACACACACCGACAACACACACACACCGACAACACACACACACACACACACTGACAACACACACACACACACACCGACAACACACACACACACACACCGACAACACACACACACACACACACACACCGACAACACACACACACACACACACCGACAACACACACACCGACAACACACACACACACACACTCAGACAACACACACACCGACAACACACACACACAACACACACACACACCGACAACACACACACACACACACCGACAACACACACACACCGACAACACACACACACACCGACAACACACACACACACGCACACCGACAACACACACACACACACACTGACAACACACACACACACAGCGACAACACACACACACACACCGACAACACACACACACATACACACCGACAACACACACACACACCGACAACACACACACACACACACACACACACACACACCGACAACACACACACACACCGACAACACACACACACACCGACAACACACACACACACACCGACAACACACACACACACACACCGACAACACATAAACACACACACACCGACAACACACACACACACAGACAACACACACACACACACACCGACAACACACACACACACACCGACAACACACACACACACACACAACACACACACACCGACAACACACACACACACACACACCGACAACACACACACACACACACACACACACACACACACACACACACACACACACACACACACCGACAACACACACACACACACATCGACAACACACACACACACAAACACCAGCAACACACACACACACACCGACAACACACACACACACACACCCACAACACACATACACCGACAACACACACACACACACACACTGACAACACACACACACACACACCGACAACACACACACACACACACCGACAACACACACACACACACACACACCGACAACACACACACACACACCGACAACACACACACCGACAACACACACACAAACACACACACACTCAGACAACACACACACCGACAACACACACACACACAACACACACACACACCGACAACACACACACACACACACCGACAACACACATACACCGACAACACACACACCGACAACACACACACACACACACCGACAACACACACACACACACACTGACAACACACACACACACACCGACAACACACACACACACACACACCGACAACACACACACACGTACACACCGACAACACACACACACACCGACAACACACACACACACACACACACACACACACCGACAACACACACACACACCGACAACACACACACACACACACCGACAACACACACACACACACCGACAACACACACACACACACACACCGACAACACATAAACACACACACACCGACAACACACACACACACAGACAACACACACACACACACACCGACAACACACACACACACACACCGACAACACACACACACACACACACTGACAACACACACACACACACACCGACAACACACACACACACACACACCGACAACACACACACACACACACACACACCGACAACACACACACACACCGACAACACACACACACACACACCGACAACACACACACACACAACACACACACACACACACCGACAACACACACACACACACACTGACAACACACACACACACACCGACAACACACACACACACACACCGACAACACACACACACACACCGACAACAGACACACACACACACACCGACAACACACACACACACAAACAACACACACACACACAACACACACACACACACACCAACAACACACACACACACACACACACCGACAACACACACACACACACACCGACAACACACACACACACACACCGACAACACACACACACACCGACAACACACACACACACATACCGACAACACACACTCACACACCGACAACACACACACACACACCGACAACACACCGACAACACACACACACACACACCGACAACACACACACACACACCGACAACACACACACACACACACACCGACAACACACACACACACACACACACACACACACACACACACACACACACACACACACACACACACACACACACACACACACACACACACCGACAACACACACACACACCGACAACACACACACACACAAACAACACACACACACACAACACACACACACACACCGACAACACACACACACACACACACACCGACAACACACACACACACCGACAACACACACACACACACACCGACAACACACACACACACACACCGACAACACACACACACACACACCGACAACACACACACACACACCGACAACACACACACACCGACAACACACACACACACACACACCGACAACACACACACACACCGACAACACACACACACACACCGACAACACACACACACACACACCGACAACACATAAACACACACACACCGACAACACACACACACACACACTGACAACACACACACACACACACCGACAACACACACACACACACACACACCGACAACACACACACACACCGACAACACACACACACACACCGACAACACACACACACACACACACACCGACAACACACACACACACCGACAACACACACACACACCGACAACACACACACACACACCGACAACACACACACACACACACCGACAACACACACACACACACCGACAACACATAAACACACACACACACCGACAACACACACACACACACACCGACAACACATAAACACACACACACACCGACAACACACACACACACACCGACAACACACACACACACACACACACACCGACAACACACACACACACACACCGACAACACACACACACACACCGGCAACACACACACACACACACACACACACACACACACACACACACACACACACACACACACACACACACCGACAACACACACACACACACACCAACAACACACACACACACAAACAACACACACACACAACACACACACACACACACCGACAACACACACACACACACACACACCGACAACACACACACACACACACCGACAACACACACACACACACCGACAACACACACACACACACAACACACACACACACACCGACAACACACACACACACACACCGACAACACACACACACACACACACACCGACAAAACACACTCACACACATCGACAACACACACACACACAAACACCAGCAACACACACACACACACCGACAACACACACACACACACCCACAACACACACACACCGACAACACACACACAAACACACACACCGACAACACACACACACACACACCGACAACACACACACACACACACACTGACAACACACACACACACACACCGACAACACACACACACACACACACCGACAACACACACACACACACACACACCGACAACACACACACACACACACACCGACAAAACACACACACCGACAACACACACACACACACACACACTCAGACAACACACACACACACAACACACACACACACAACACACACACACACCGACAACACACACACACACACACCGACAACACACACACACCAACAACACACACACACACCGACAACACACACACACCGGCAACACACACACACACACCGACAACACACACACACACACACACCGACAACACACACACACACACCGACAACACACACACACACACCGACAACACACCGACAACACACACACACACACACCGACAACACACACACACCGACAACACACACACACACACACACACACACACCGACAACACACACACACACACACCGACAACACACACACACACCGACAACACACACACACACACCGGCAACACACACACACACACCGACAACACACACACACACACACACTGACAACACACACACACACACACACACACACACACACACACACACACACACACACACCGACAACACACACACACACACACCGACAACACACACACACACAAACAACACACACACACACAACACACACACACACCGACAACACACACACACACACACCGACAACACACACACACACCGACAACACACACACACACACCGACAACACACACACACACACAACACACACACACACACCGACAACACACACACACACACACACCGACAACACACACACACACACACACACACACACACACACACACACACCGACAACACACACACACACACATCGACAACACACACACACACAAACACCAGCAACACACACACACACCGACAACACACACACACACCCACAACACACATACACCGACAACACACACACACACACACACACCGACAACACACACACACACACACCGACAACACACACACACACACACACCGACAACACACACACACACACACCGACAACACACACACACACACACACTGACAACACACACACACACACACCGGCAACACACACACACACACCGACAACACACACACACACACACACCGACAACACACACACACACACACACACACACACACACACACACACACACACACACACACACACACACACACACACCGACAACACACACACACACACACCGACAACACACACACACACAAACAACACACACACACACAACACACACACACACACCGACAACACACACACACACACACACCGACAACACACACACACACCGACAACACACACACACACACCGACAACACACACACACACACAACACACACACACACACCGACAACACACACACACACACACACACACCGACAACACACACACACACACACACACACACACACACACACACACACCGACAACACACACACACACACATCGACAACACACACACACACAAACACCAGCAACACACACACACACCGACAACACACACACACACCCACAACACACATACACCGACAACACACACACACACACACACACCGACAACACACACACACACACACCGACAACACACACACACACACATACTGACAACACACACACACACACACCGACAACACACACACACACACACCGACAACACACACACACACACACACACACCCGACAACACACACACACACACACACCGACAACACACACAACGACAACACACACACACACACACTCAGACAACACACACACCGACAACACACACACACACAACACACACACACACCGACAACACACACACACACACACCGACAACACACACACACCGACAACACACACACACACCGACAACACACACACACACACACCGACAACACACACACACACACACCTGACAACACACACACACACACCGACAACACACACACACACACACACCGACAACACACACACACATACACACCGACAACACACACATACACCGACAACACACACACACACACACACACACACACACACACCGACAACACACACACACACCGACAACACACACACACACACACCGACAACACACACACACACACCGACAACACAAACACACACACACACACACACACACACACACACACACACCGACAACACACACACACACACATCGACAACACACACACACAAACACCAGCAACACACACACACACACCGACAACACACACACACACACAACCACAACACACATACACCGACAACACACACACACACACACACACCGACAACACACACACACACACACCGACAACACACACACACACACACACTGACAACACACACACACACACACCGACAACACACACACACACACACCGACAACACACACACACACACACACACCGACAACACACACACACACACCGACAACACACACACCGACAACACACACACACACACTCAGACAACACACACACCGACAACACACACACACACAACACACACACACACCGACAACACACACACACACACACCGACAACACACACACACCGACAACACACACACACACCGACAACACACACACACACACACACCGACAACACACACACACACACACTGACAACACACACACACACACCGACAACACACACACACACACACACCGACAACACACACACACATACACACCGACAACACACACACACACCGACAACACACACACACACACACACACACACACCGACAACACACACACACACCGACAACACACACACACACACACACCGACAACACACACACACACACCGACAACACACACACACACACACCGACAACACATAAACACACACACACCGACAACACACACACACACAGACAACACACACACACACACACCGACAACACACACACACACACACCGACAACACACACACACACACACACTGACAACACACACACACACACACCGACAACACACACACACACACACCGACAACAAACACACACACACACACACACACACCGACAACACACACACACACCGACAACACACACACACACACACCGACAACACACACACACACACAACACACACACACACCGACAACACACACACACACACACCGTCAACACACACACACACACCGACAACACACACACACACACACCGACAACACACACACACACACCGACAACAGACACACACACACACACCGACAACACACACACACACAAACAACACACACACACAGAACACACACACACACACACCAACAACACACACACACACACACACACCGACAACACACACACACACACACCGACAACACACACACACACACACCGACAACACACACACACACCGACAACACACACACACACATACCGACAACACACACTCACACACCGACAACACACACACACACACCGACAACACACCGACAACACACACACACACACACCGACAACACACACACACACACCGACAACACACACACACACACACCGACAACACACACACACACACACACACACACACACACACACACACACACACACACACACACACACACACACACACACACACCGACAACACACACAAACACACACAGACAACACACACACACACAAACAACACACACACACACAACACACACACACACACCGACAACACACACACACACACACACCGACAACACACACACACACACACCGACAACACACACACACTCACACCGACAACACACACACACACACACCGACAACACACACACACACACACCGACAACACACACACACACACACCGACAACACACACACACCGACAACACACCGACAACACACACACACACACACACCGACAACACACACACACACACACCGACAACACACACACACACCGACAACACACACACACACATACCGACAACACACACTCACACACCGACAACACACACACACACACCGACAACACACCGACAACACACACACACACACCGACAACACACACACACACACCGACAACACACACACACACACACACCGACAACACACACACACACACACACACACACACACACACACACACACACACACACACCACACACACACACACACACCCGACAACACACACACACACCGACAACACACACACACACAAACAACACACACACACACAACACACACACACACACCGACAACACACACACACACACACACACCGACAACACACACACACACACACCGACAACACACACACACACACACCGACAACACACACACACACACACCGACAACACACACACACACACACCGACAACACACACACACACACACCGACAACACACACACACCGACAACACACACACACACACACCGACAACACACACACACACCGACAACACACACACACACACCGACAACACACACACACACACACCGACAACACATAAACACACACACACCGACAACACACACACACACACACTGACAACACACACACACACACACCGACAACACACACACACACACACACACCGACAACACACACACACACCGACAACACACACACACACACCGACAACACACACACACACACACCGACAACACACACACACACCGACAACACACACACACACCGACAACACACACACACACACCGACAACACACACACACACACACCGACAACACACACACACACACCGACAACACATAAACACACACACACACCGACAACACACACACACACACACCGACAACACATAAACACACACACACACCGACAACACACACACACACACCGACAACACACACACACACACACACACACCGACAACACACACACACACACACCGACAACACACACACACACACACCGACAACACACACACACACACCGGCAACACACACACACACACACACACACACACACACACACACACACACACACACACACACACACACACACCGACAACACACACACACACACACCGACAACACACACACACACAAACAACACACACACACAACACACACACACACACACCGACAACACACACACACACACACACACCGACAACACACACACACACACACCGACAACACACACACACACACCGACAACACACACACACACACAACACACACACACACACCGACAACACACACACACACACACCGACAACACATAAACACACACACACCGACAACACACACACACACACTGACAACACACACACACACACACCGACAACACACACACACACACACACACCGACAACACACACACACACCGACAACAAACACACACACACCGACAACACACACACACACACACACACACCGACAACACACACACACACCGACAACACACACACACACCGACAACACACACACACACACCGACAACACACACACACACACACCGACAACACACACACACACACACCGACAACACATAAACACACACACACACCGACAACACACACACACACACACCGACAACACATAAACACACACACACACCGACAACACACACACACACACCGACAACACACACACACACACACACACACCGACAACACACACACACACACACCGACAACACACACACACACACACCGACAACACACACACACACACCGGCAACACACACACACACACACACACACACACACACACACACACACACACACACACACACACACACACACACACACACAAACACACCGACAACACACACACACACACACCGACAACACACACACACACAAACAACACACACACACAACACACACACACACACACCGACAACACACACACACACACACACACCGACAACACACACACACACACACCGACAACACACACACACACACCGACAACACACACACACACACAACACACACACACACACCGACAACACACACACACACACACCGACAACACACACACACACACACACACACACCGACAAAACACACTCACACACATCGACAACACACACACACACAAACACCAGCAACACACACACACACACCGACAACACACACACACACACCCACAACACACACACACCGACAACACACACACAAACACACACACCGACAACACACACACACACCGACAACACACACACACACACACACTGACAACACACACACACACACACCGACAACACACACACACACACACCGACAACACACACACACACACACACACACCGACAACACACACACACACACACACCGACAAAACACACACACCGACAACACACACACACACACACACACTCAGACAACACACACACACACAACACACACACACACAACACACACACACACCGACAACACACACACACACACACCGACAACACACACACACCAACAACACACACACACACCGACAACACACACACACACACCGGCAACACACACACACACACCGACAACACACACACACACACACACCGACAACACACACACACACACCGACAACACACACACACACACCGACAACACACCGACAACACACACACACACACACCGACAACACACACACACCGACAACACACACACACACACACACACACCGACAACACACACACACACACACCGACAACACACACACACACCGACAACACACACACACACACCGGCAACACACACACACACACCGACAACACACACACACACACACACCGACAACACACACACACACACACACACACACACACACACACACACACACACACACACACACACACACACACCGACAACACACACACACCGACAACACACACACACACCGACAACACACACACACACACACCGACAACACACACACACACACACTGACACACACACACACACACCGACAACACACACACACACACACACCGACAACACACACACACATACACACCGACAACACACACATACACCGACAACACACACACACACACACACACACACACCGACAACACACACACACACCGACAACACACACACACACACACCGACAACACACACACACACACCAACAACACACACACACACACACACACACACACACACACCGACAACACACACACACACACATCGACAACACACACACACACAAACACCAGCAACACACACACACACACCGACAACACACACACACACACACCCACAACACACATACACCGACAACACACACACACACACACACACCGACAACACACACACACACACACCGACAACACACACACACACACACACTGACAACACACACACACACACACCGACAACACACACACACACACACCGACAACACACACACACACACACACCGACAACACACACACCGACAACACACACACACACACACACACTCAGACAACACACACACCGACAACACACACACACACAACACACACACACACACCGACAACACACACACACACACACACACCGACAACACACACACACCGACAACACACACACACACCGACAACACACACACACACACACCGACAACACACACACACACACACTGACAACACACACACACACACCGACAACACACACACACACACACACCGACAACACACACACACATACACACCGACAACACACACACACACCGACAACACACACACACACACACACACACACACACACCGACAACACACACACACACCGACAACACACACACACACACACACCGACAACACACACACACACCGACAACACACACACACACCGACAACACATAAACACACACACACCGACAACACACACACACACAGACAACACACACACACACACACCGACAACACACACACACACACACCGACAACACACACACACACACACACTGACAACACACACACACACACACCGACAACACACACACACACACACCGACAACAAACACACACACACACACACACACACCGACAACACACACACACACCGACAACACACACACACACACACCAACAACACACACACACACACAACACACACACACACACACCGACAACACACACACACACACACCGTCAACACACACACACACACCGACAACACACACACACACACACCGACAACACACACACACACACCGACAACAGACACACACACACACACCGACAACACACACACACACAAACAACACACACACACAGAACACACACACACACACACCAACAACACACACACACACACACACACCGACAACACACACACACACACACCGACAACACACACACACACACACCGACAACACACACACACACCGACAACACACACACACACATACCGACAACACACACTCACACACCGACAACACACACACACACACCGACAACACACCGACAACACACACACACACACACCGACAACACACACACACACACCGACAACACACACACACACACACCGACAACACACACACACACACACACACACACACACACACACACACACACACACACACACACACACACACCGACAACACACACACACACACACCGACAACACACACACACACAAACAACACACACACACACAACACACACACACACACCGACAACACACACACACACACACACACCGACAACACACACACACACACACCGACAACACACACACACTCACACCGACAACACACACACACACACACCGACAACACACACACACACACACCGACAACACACACACACACACACCGGCAACACACACACACACACCGACAACACACACACACACACACACCGACAACACACACACACACACCGACAACACACACACACACACCGACAACACACCGACAACACACACACACACACACCGACAACACACACACACCGACAACACACACACACACACACACACACCGACAACACACACACACACACACCGACAACACACACACACACCGACAACACACACACACACACCGGCAACACACACACACACACCGACAACACACACACACACACACACCGACAACACACACACACACACACACACACACACACACACACACACACACACACACACACACACACACACACACACCGACAACACACACACACCGACAACACACACACACACCGACAACACACACACACACACACCGACAACACACACACACAAACACTGACAACACACACACACACACACCGACAACACACACACACACACACACCGACAACACACACACACATACACACCGACAACACACACATACACCGACAACACACACACACACACACACACACACACACACACACCGACAACACACACACACACCGACAACACACACACACACACACCGACAACACACACACACACACCAACAACACACACACACACACACACACACACACACACCGACAACACACACACACACACATCGACAACACACACACACACAAACACCAGCAACACACACACACACACCGACAACACACACACACACACACCGACAACACACACACACACACCGACAACACACACACACACACACCGACAACACACACACACACACACACACACACACACACACACACACACACACACACACACACACACACACACCGACAACACACACACACACACACCGACAACACACACACACACAAACAACACACACACACACAACACACACACACACACCGACAACACACACACACACACACACACCGACAACACACACACACACACACCGACAACACACACACACTCACACCGACAACACACACACACACACACCGACAACACACACACACACACACCGACAACACACACACACACACACCGGCAACACACACACACACACCGACAACACACACACACACACACACCGACAACACACACACACACACCGACAACACACACACACACACCGACAACACACCGACAACACACACACACACACACCGACAACACACACACACCGACAACACACACACACACACACACACACCGACAACACACACACACACACACCGACAACACACACACACACCGACAACACACACACACACACCGGCAACACACACACACACACCGACAACACACACACACACACACACCGACAACACACACACACACACACACACACACACACACACACACACACACACACACACACACACACACACACACACACACACACCGACAACACACACACACCGACAACACACACACACACCGACAACACACACACACACACACCGACAACACACACACACACACACTGACAACACACACACACACACCGACAACACACACACACACACACACCGACAACACACACACACATACACACCGACAACACACACATACACCGACAACACACACACACACACACACACACACACACACCGACAACACACACACACACCGACAACACACACACACACACACCGACAACACACACACACACACCAACAACACACACACACACACACACACACACACACACACCGACAACACACACACACACACATCGACAACACACACACACACAAACACCAGCAACACACACACACACACCGACAACACACACACACACACACCCACAACACACATACACCGACAACACACACACACACACACACACCGACAACACACACACACACACACCGACAACACACACACACACACACACTGACAACACACACACACACACACCGACAACACACACACACACACACCGACAACACACACACACACACACACACCGACAACACACACACACACACCGACAACACACACACCGACAACACACACACACACACACACACTCAGACAACACACACACCGACAACACACACACACACAACACACACACACACCGACAACACACACACACACACACACACCGACAACACACACACACC
Organism: Salmo salar; assembly: GCF_965601325.2. Taxonomy (NCBI): domain Eukaryota; kingdom Metazoa; phylum Chordata; class Actinopteri; order Salmoniformes; family Salmonidae; genus Salmo; species Salmo salar. The sequence continues at coordinate 102,233 of NW_027675575.1, read as the reverse complement.
GACAACACACACACACACCGACAACACACACACACACACACCGACAACACACACACACACACACTGACAACACACACACACACACCGACAACACACACACACACACACACCGACAACACACACACACATACACACCGACAACACACACACACACCGACAACACACACACACACACACACACACACACACACCGACAACACACACACACACCGACAACACACACACACACACACACCGACAACACACACACACACACCAACAACACACACACACAACGACAACACATAAACACACACACACCGACAACACACACACACACAGACAACACACACACACACACACCGACAACACACACACACACACACCGACAACACACACACACACACACACTGACAACACACACACACACACACCGACAACACACACACACACACACCGACAACAAACACACACACACACACACACACACCGACAACACACACACACACCGACAACACACACACACACACACCGACAACACACACACACACACAACACCACACACACACCGACAACACACACACACACACACCGTCAACACACACACACACACCGACAACACACACACACACACACCGACAACACACACACACCGACAACAGACACACACACACACACCGACAACACACACACACACAAACAACACACACACACAGAACACACACACACACACACCAACAACACACACACACACACACACACACCGACAACACACACACACACACACACACCGACAACACACACACACACACACCGACAACACACACACACACCGACAACACACACACACACATACCGACAACACACACTCACACACCGACAACACACACACACACACCGACAACACACCGACAACACACACACACACACACCGACAACACACACACACACACCGACAACACACACACACACACACCGACAACACACACACACACACACACACACACACACACACACACACACACACACACACACACACACACACACACACCGACAACACACACACACACACACCGACAACACACACACACACAAACAACACACACACACACAACACACACACACACACCGACAACACACACACACACACACACACCGACAACACACACACACACACACCGACAACACACACACACTCACACCGACAACACACACACACACACACCGACAACACACACACACACACACCGACAACACACACACACACACACCGACAACACACACACATCGACAACACACCGACAACACACACACACACACACCGACAACACACACACACACACACCGACAACACACACACACACCGACAACACACACACACACATACCGACAACACACACTCACACACCGACAACACACACACACACACCGACAACACACCGACAACACACACACACACACACCGACAACACACACACACACACCGACAACACACACACACACACACCGACAACACACACACACACACACACACACACACACACACACACACACACACACACACACACACACACACACACACACACACACACACCGACAACACACACACACACCGACAACACACACACACACAAACAACACACACACACACAACACACACACACACACCGACAACACACACACACACACACCGACAACACACACACACACACACCGACAACACACACACACACACACCGACAACACACACACACACACACCGACAACACACACACACACACACCGACAACACACACACACACACACCGACAACACACACACACCGACAACACACACACACACACACCGACAACACACACACACACCGACAACACACACACACACCGACAACACACACACACACACACCGACAACACATAAACACACACACACCGACAACACACACACACACACACTGACAACACACACACACACACACCGACAACACACACACACACACACACACCGACAACACACACACACACCGACAACACACACACACACACCGACAACACACACACACACACACCGACAACACACACACACACCGACAACACACACACACACCGACAACACACACACACACACCGACAACACACACACACACACACCGACAACACACACACACACACCGACAACACATAAACACACACACACACCGACAACACACACACACACACACCGACAACACATAAACACACACACACACCGACAACACACACACACACACCGACAACACACACACACACACACACACACCGACAACACACACACACACACACCGACAACACACACACACACACACCGACAACACACACACACACACCGGCAACACACACACACACACACACACACACACACACACACACACACACACACACACACACACACACACACACACACACCGACAACACACACACACACACACCGACAACACACACACACACAAACAACACACACACACAACACACACACACACACACCGACAACACACACACACACACACACCGACAACACACACACACACACACCGACAACACACACACACAACACACACACACCGACAACACACACACACACACACCGACAACACATAAACACACACACACCGACAACACACACACACACACTGACAACACACACACACACACACCGACAACACACACACACACACCGACAACACACACACACACCGACAACACACACACACACACCGACAACACACACACACACACACACACCGACAACACACACACACACCGACAACACACACACACACCGACAACACACACACACACACCGACAACACACACACACACACACCGACAACACACACACACACACCGACAACACATAAACACACACACACACCGACAACACACACACACACACACCGACAACACATAAACACACACACACACCGACAACACACACACACACACCGACAACACACACACACACACACACACACCGACAACACACACACACACACACCGACAACACACACACACACACACCGACAACACACACACACACACCGGCAACACACACACACACACACACACACACACACACACACACACACACACACACACACACACACACACACACACACACCCGACAACACACACACACACACACCGACAACACACACACACAAACAACACACACACACAACACACACACACACACACCGACAACACACACACACACACACACACCGACAACACACACACACACACACCGACAACACACACACACACACCGACAACACACACACACACACAACACACACACACACACCGACAACACACACACACACACACCGACAACACACACACACACACACACACACACCGACAAAACACACTCACACACATCGACAACACACACACACACAAACACCAGCAACACACACACACACACCGACAACACACACACACACACCCACAACACACACACACCGACAACACACACAGAAACACACACACCGACAACACACACACACACACACCGACAACACACACACACAAACACACTGACAACACACACACACACACACCGACAACACACACACACCGACAACACACACACACACACACACACACCGACAACACACACACACACACACACCGACAAAACACACACACCGACAACACACACACACACACACACACTCAGACAACACACACACACACAACACACACACACACAACACACACACACACCGACAACACACACACACACACACCGACAACACACACACACCAACAACACACACACACACCGACAACACACACACACACACACACCGACAACACACACACACACACCGACAACACACACACACACACCGACAACACACCGACAACACACACACACACACACCGACAACACACACACACCGACAACACACACACACACACACACACACCGACAACACACACACACACACACCGACAACACACACACACACCGACAACACACACACACACACCGGCAACACACACACACACACCGACAACACACACACACACACACACCGACAACACACACACACACACACACACACACACACACACACACACACACACACACACACACACCGACAACACACACACACACACACCGACAACACACACACACACAAACAACACACACACACACAACACACACACACACACCGACAACACACACACACACACACCGACAACACACACACACACACACCGACAACACACACACACACAAACAACACACACACACACACCGACAACACACACACACACACAACACACACACACACACCGACAACACACACACACACACACACCGACAACACACACACACACACACACACACACACACACACACACACACACACACACCGACAACACACACACACACACATCGACAACACACACACACACAAACACCAGCAACACACACACACACCGACAACACACACACACACCCACAACACACATACACCGACAACACACACACACACACACACACCGACAACACACACACACACACACCGACAACACACACACACACACACACTGACAACACACACACACACCGACAACACACACACACACACCGACAACACACACACACACACACACACACCGACAACACACACACACACACACACCGACAACACACACACCGACAACACACACACACACACACTCAGACAACACACACACCGACAACACACACACACACACACAACACACACACACACCGACAACACACACACACACACACCGACAACACACACACACCGACAACACACACACACACCGACAACACACACACACACACACCGACAACACACACACACACACACTGACAACACACACACACACACCGACAACACACACACACACACACCGACAACACACACACACATACACACCGACAACACACACACACACCGACAACACACACACACACACACACACACACACACCGACAACACACACACCGACAACACACACACACACACACCGACAACACACACACACACACCGACAACACACACACACACACACACACACACACACACCGACAACACACACACACACAACACACCAGCAACACACACACACACACCGACAACACACACACACACACACCCACAACACACATACACCGACAACACACACACACACACACACACCGACAACACACACACACACACACCGACAACACACACACACACACACACTGACAACACACACACACACACACCGACAACACACACACACACACACACCGACAACACACACACACACACACACACCGACAACACACACACACACACCGACAACACACACACCGACAACACAGACACACACACACACACTCAGACAACACACACACCGACAACACACACACACACAACACACACACACACCGACAACACACACACACACACACCGACAACACACACACACCGACAACACACACACACACCGACAACACACACACACACACACCGACAACACACACACACACACACTGACAACACACACACACACACCGACAACACACACACACACACACACCGACAACACACACACACATACACACCGACAACACACACACACACCGACAACACACACACACACACACACACACACACACACCGACAACACACACACACACCGACAACACACACACACACACACACCGACAACACACACACACACACCGACAACACACACACACACACACACACCGACAACACATAAACACACACACACCGACAACACACACACACACAGACAACACACACACACACACCGACAACACACACACACACACACCGACAACACACACACACACACACACTGACAACACACACACACACACACCGACAACACACACACACACACACCGACAACAAACACACACACACACACACACACACCGACAACACACACACACACCGACAACACACACACACACCGACAACACACACACACACACAACACACACACACACACACACCGACAACACACACACACACACACCGTCAACACACACACACACACCGACAACACACACACACACACACCGACAACACACACACACACACCGACAACAGACACACACACACACACCGACAACACACACACACACAAACAACACACACACACAGAACACACACACACACACACCAACAACACACACACACACACACACACACCGACAACACACACACACACACACCGACAACACACACACACACACCGACAACACACACACACACCGACAACACACACACACACATACCGACAACACACACTCACACACCGACAACACACACACACACACCGACAACACACCGACAACACACACACACACACACCGACAACACACACACACACACCGACAACACACACACACACACACCGACAACACACACACACACACACACACACACACACACACACACACACACACACACACACACACACACACACACACCGACAACACACACACACACACACCGACAACACACACACACACAAACAACACACACACACTCTACACACACACACACACCGACAACACACACACACACACACACACCGACAACACACACACACACACACCGACAACACACACACACTCACGACGACAACACACACACACACACACACCGACAACACACACACACACACACCGACAACACACACACACACACCGACAACACACACACACCGACAACACACACACACACACACCGACAACACACACACACACCGACAACACACACACACACCGACAACACACACACACACACACCGACAACACATAAACACACACACACCGACAACACACACACACACACACTGACAACACACACACACACACACCGACAACACACACACACACACACACACCGACAACACACACACACACCGACAACACACACACACACACCGACAACACACACACACACACACACACACCGACAACACACACACACACCGACAACACACACACACACCGACAACACACACACACACACCGACAACACACACACACACACCGACAACACACACACACACACCGACAACACATAAACACACACACACACCGACAACACACACACACACACACCGACAACACATAAACACACACACACACCGACAACACACACACACACACCGACAACACACACACACACACACACACACCGACAACACACACACACACACACCGACAACACACACACACACACACCGACAACACACACACACACACCGGCAACACACACACACACACACACACACACACACACACACACACACACACCGACAACACACACACACACACACCGACAACACACACACACACAAACAACACACACACACAACACACACACACACACACCGACAACACACACACACACACACACACCGACAACACACACACACACACACCGACAACACACACACACATACACACCGACAACACACACACACACCGACAACACACACACACACACACACACACACACACACCGACAACACACACACACACACACACACACACACACACACACACCGACAACACACACACACACACATCGACAACACACACACACACAAACACCAGCAACACACACACACACACCGACAACACACACACACACACACCCACAACACACATACACCGACAACACACACACACACACACACACCGACAACACACACACACACACACCGACAACACACACACACACACACACTGACAACACACACACACACACACCGACAACACACACACACACACACCGACAACACACACACACACACACACACCGACAACACACACACACACACCGACAACACACACACCGACAACACAGACACACACACACACACTCAGACAACACACACACCGACAACACACACACACACAACACACACACACACCGACAACACACACACACACACACCGACAACACACACACACCGACAACACACACACACACCGACAACACACACACACACACCGACAACACACACACACACACACTGACAACACACACACACACACCGACAACACACACACACACACACACCGACAACACACACACACATACACACCGACAACACACACACACACCGACAACACACACACACACACACACACACACACACACCGACAACACACACACACACCGACAACACACACACACACACACACCGACAACACACACACACACACCGACAACACACACACACACACACCGACAACACATAAACACACACACACCGACAACACACACACACACAGACAACACACACACACACACCGACAACACACACACACACACACCGACAACACACACACACACACACACTGACAACACACACACACACACACCGACAACACACACACACACACACCGACAACAAACACACACACACACACACACACACCGACAACACACACACACACCGACAACACACACACACACACACCGACAACACACACACACACACAACACACACACACACACACCGACAACACACACACACACACACCGTCAACACACACACACACACCGACAACACACACACACACACACCGACAACACACACACACACACCGACAACAGACACACACACACACACCGACAACACACACACACACAAACAACACACACACACAGAACACACACACACACACACCAACAACACACACACACACACACACACACCGACAACACACACACACACACACCGACAACACACACACACACACCGACAACACACACACACACCGACAACACACACACACACATACCGACAACACACACTCACACACCGACAACACACACACACACACCGACAACACACCGACAACACACACACACACACACCGACAACACACACACACACACCGACAACACACACACACACACACCGACAACACACACACACACACACACACACACACACACACACACACACACACACACACACACACACACACACACACACACACCGACAACACACACACACACACACCGACAACACACACACACACAAACAACACACACACACTCTACACACACACACACACCGACAACACACACACACACACACACACCGACAACACACACACACACACACCGACAACACACACACACTCACGACGACAACACACACACACACACACCGACAACACACACACACACACACCGACAACACACACACACACACCGACAACACACACACACCGACAACACACACACACACACACCGACAACACACACACACACCGACAACACACACACACACCGACAACACACACACACACACACCGACAACACATAAACACACACACACCGACAACACACACACACACACACTGACAACACACACACACACACACCGACAACACACACACACACACACACACCGACAACACACACACACACCGACAACACACACACACACACCGACAACACACACACACACACACACACACACCGACAACACACACACACACCGACAACACACACACACACCGACAACACACACACACACACCGACAACACACACACACACACCGACAACACACACACACACACCGACAACACATAAACACACACACACACCGACAACACACACACACACACACCGACAACACATAAACACACACACACACCGACAACACACACACACACACCGACAACACACACACACACACACACACACCGACAACACACACACACACACACCGACAACACACACACACACACACCGACAACACACACACACACACCGGCAACACACACACACACACACACACACACACACACACACACACACACACACACCGACAACACACACACACACACACCGACAACACACACACACACAAACAACACACACACACAACACACACACACACACACCGACAACACACACACACACACACACACCGACAACACACACACACACACACCGACAACACACACACACACACACTCAGACAACACACACACCGACAACACACACACACACAACACACACACACACCGACAACACACACACACACACACCGACAACACACACACACCGACAACACACACACACACCGACAACACACACACACACACACCGACAACACACACACACACACACTGACAACACACACACACACACCGACAACACACACACACACACACACCGACAACACACACACACATACACACCGACAACACACACACACACCGACAACACACACACACACACACACACACACACACACCGACAACACACACACACACCGACAACACACACACACACACCGACAACACACACACACACACCGACAACACACACACACACACACACACACACACACACACCGACAACACACACACACACTCGACAACACACACACACACAAACACCAGCAACACACACACACACACCGACAACACACACACACACACACACACCGACAACACACACACACACACACCGACAACACACACACACACACACACTGACAACACACACACACACACACCGACAACACACACACACACACACCGACAACACACACACACACACACACACCGACAACACACACACACACACCGACAACACACACACCGACAACACACACACACACACACACACACACTCAGACAACACACACACCGACAACACACACACACACAACACACACACACACCGACAACACACACACACACACACCGACAACACACACACACCGACAACACACACACACACCGACAACACACACACACACACACCGACAACACACACACACACACACTGACAACACACACACACACACCGACAACACACACACACACACACACCGACAACACACACACACATACACACCGACAACACACACACACACCGACAACAAACACACACACACACACACACACACACCGACAACACACACACACACCGACAACACACACACACACACACACCGAGAACACACACACACACACCGACAACACACACACACACACACCGACAACACATAAACACACACACACCGACAACACACACACACACAGACAACACACACACACACACACCGACAACACACACACACACACACCGACAACACACACACACACACACACTGACAACACACACACACACACACCGACAACACACACACACACACACCGACAACAAACACACACACACACACACACACACACCGACAACACACACACACACCGACAACACACACACACACACACCGACAACACACACACACACACAACACACACACACACCGACAACACACACACACACACACCGTCAACACACACACACACACCGACAACACACACACACACACACCGACAACACACACACACACACCGACAACAGACACACACACACACACCGACAACACACACACACACAAACAACACACACACACAGAACACACACACACACACACCAACAACACACACACACACACACACACCGACAACACACACACACACACACCGACAACACACACACACACACACCGACAACACACACACACACCGACAACACACACACACACATACCGACAACACACACTCACACACCGACAACACACACACACACACCGACAACACACCGACAACACACACACACACACACCGACAACACACACACACACACCGACAACACACACACACACACACCGACAACACACACACACACACACACACACACACACACACACACACACACACACACACACACACACACACACACACACACACACACACACCGACAACACACACACACACACACCGACAACACACACACACACAAACAACACACACACACACAACACACACACACACACCGACAACACACACACACACACACACACCGACAACACACACACACACACACCGACAACACACACACACTCACACCGACAACACACACACACACACACCGACAACACACACACACACACACCGACAACACACACACACCGACAACACACACACACACACACCGACAACACACACACACACCGACAACACACACACACACCGACAACACACACACACACACACCGACAACACATAAACACACACACACCGACAACACACACACACACACACTGACAACACACACACACACACACCGACAACACACACACACACACACACACCGACAACACACACACACACCGACAACACACACACACACACCGACAACACACACACACACACACACACACCGACAACACACACACACACCGACAACACACACACACACCGACAACACACACACACACACCGACAACACACACACACACACCGACAACACACACACACACACCGACAACACATAAACACACACACACACCGACAACACACACACACACACCGACAACACATAAACACACACACACACCGACAACACACACACACACACCGACAACACACACACACACACACACACACCGACAACACACACACACACACACCGACAACACACACACACACACACCGACAACACACACACACACACCGGCAACACACACACACACACACACACACACACACACACACACACACCGACAACACACACACACACACACCGACAACACACACACACACAAACAACACACACACACAACACACACACACACACACCGACAACACACACACACACACACACACCGACAACACACACACACACACACCGACAACACACACACACACACCAACAACACACACACACACACAACACACACACACACACCGACAACACACACACACACACCGACAACACACACACACACACACCGACAACACACACACACACACACCGACAACACACACACACACACACACACACACACCGACAAAACACACTCACACACATCGACAACACACACACACACAAACACCAGCAACACACACACACACACCGACAACACACACACACACACCCACAACACACACACACCGACAACACACACACAAACACACACACCGACAACACACACACACACACACCGACAACACACACACACACACCGACAACACACCGACAACACACACACACACACACCGACAACACACACACACACACCGACAACACACACACACACACACCGACAACACACACACACACACACACACACACACACACACACACACACACACACACACACACACACACACACACACACACACACACACACACACCGACAACACACACACACACACACCGACAACACACACACACACAAACAACACACACACACACAACACACACACACACACCGACAACACACACACACACACACACACCGACAACACACACACACACACACCGACAACACACACACACTCACACCGACAACACACACACACACACACCGACAACACACACACACACACACCGACAACACACACACACCGACAACACACACACACACACACCGACAACACACACACACACCGACAACACACACACACACCGACAACACACACACACACACACCGACAACACATAAACACACACACACCGACAACACACACACACACACACTGACAACACACACACACACACACCGACAACACACACACACACACACACCGACAACACACACACACACCGACAACACACACACACACACCGACAACACACACACACACACACACACACCGACAACACACACACACACCGACAACACACACACACACCGACAACACACACACACACACCGACAACACACACACACACACCGACAACACACACACACACACCGACAACACATAAACACACACACACACCGACAACACACACACACACACACCGACAACACATAAACACACACACACACCGACAACACACACACACACACCGACAACACACACACACACACACACACACCGACAACACACACACACACACACACACCGACAACACACACACACACACACCGACAACACACACACACACACCGGCAACACACACACACACACACACACACACACACACACACACACACCGACAACACACACACACACACACCGACAACACACACACACACAAACAACACACACACACAACACACACACACACACACCGACAACACACACACACACACACACACCGACAACACACACACACACACACCGACAACACACACACACACACCAACAACACACACACACACACAACACACACACACACACCGACAACACACACACACACACCGACAACACACACACACACACACCGACAACACACACACACACACACCGACAACACACACACACACACACACACACACACCGACAAAACACACTCACACACATCGACAACACACACACACACAAACACCAGCAACACACACACACACACCGACAACACACACACACACACCCACAACACACACACACCGACAACACACACACAAACACACACACCGACAACACACACACACACACACCGACAACACACACACACACACACACTGACAACACACACACACACACACCGACAACACACACACACACACACCGACAACACACACACACACACACACCGACAACACACACACACACACACACCGACAACACACACACACCGACAACACACACACACACACACACACTCAGACAACACACACACACACACACACACACACACACACACACACACACACACACACACACACACACACACACCGACAACACACACACACACACATCGACAACACACACACACCAACAACACACACACACACCGACAACACACACACACACACCGGCAACACACACACACACACCGACAACACACACACACACACACACCGACAACACACACACACACACCGACAACACACACACACACACCGACAACACACCGACAACACACACACACACACACCGACAACACACACACACCGACAACACACACACACACACACACACACCGACAACACACACACACACACACCGACAACACACACACACACACACCGACAACACACACACACACACCGGCAACACACACACACACACCGACAACACACACACACACACACACCGACAACACACACACACACACACACACACACACACACACACACACACACACACACACACACACACACACACACACACACACCGACAACACACACACACACACATCGACAACACACACACACACAAACACCAGCAACACACACACACACCGACAACACACACACACACCCACAACACACATACACCGACAACACACACACACACACACACACCGACAACACACACACACACACACCGACAACACACACACACACACACACTGACAACACACACACACACACCCCGACAACACACACACACACACACCGACAACACACACACACACACACACACACCGACAACACACACACACACACACACCGACAACACACACACCGACAACACACACACACACACACACACTCAGACAACACACACACCGACAACACACACACACACAACACACACACACACCGACAACACACACACACACACACCGACAACACACACACACCGACAACACACACACACACCGACAACACACACACACACACACCGACAACACACACACACACACACTGACAACACACACACACACACCGACAACACACACACACACACACACCGACAACACACACACACATACACACCGACAACACACACACACACCGACAACACACACACACACACACACACACACACACACCGACAACACACACACACACCGACAACACACACACACACACACCGACAACACACACACACCGACAACACACACACACACACACCGACAACACATAAACACACACACACCGACAACACACACACACACAGACAACACACACACACACACACCGACAACACACACACACACACACCGACAACACACACACACACACACACTGACAACACACACACACACACACCGACAACACACACACACACACACCGACAACACACACACACACACACACACACACACACACACACACCGACAACACACACACACACACACCGACAACACACACACACACACACCGACAACACACACACACACACACACACACACACACACACACCGACAACACACACACACACCGACAACACACACACACACACACCGACAACACACACACACACAACACACACACACACACACCGACAACACACACACACACCGACAACACACACACACACACACCGACAACACACACACACACAACACACACACACACACACACACCGACAACACACACACACACACACCGACAACACACACACACACACCGACAACACACACACACACCGACCACACACACACACACACCGACAACAGACACACACACACACACCGACAACACACACACACACAAACAACACACACACACACAACACACACACACACACACCAACAACACACACACACACACACACACCGACAACACACACACACACACACCGACAACACACACACACACACACACCGACAACACACACACACACACACACACACACACACACACACACACACACACACACACACACACACACCGACAACACACACACACACACACCGACAACACACACACACACAAACAACACACACACACACAACACACACACACACACCGACAACACACACACACACACACACACCGACAACACACACACACACACACCGACAACACACACACACACACACACACCGACAACACACACACACACACACCGACAACACACACACACACACACCGACAACACACACACACACACTCCGACAACACACACACACCGACAACACACACACACACACCGACAACACACACACACCGACAACACACACACACACACCGACAACACACACACACACCGACAACACACACACACACACCGACAACACACACACACACACACCGACAACACATAAACACACACACACCGACAACACACACACACACACACTGACAACACACACACACACCGACAACACACACACACACACACACACCGACAACACACACACACACCGACAACACACACACACACACCGACAACACACACACACACACACACACACCGACAACACATAAACACACACACACACCGACAACACACACACACACACCGACAACACACACACACACACACACCGACAACACACACACACACACACACACCGACAACACACACACACACACACCGACAACACACACACACACACCGGCAACACACACACACACACACACACACACACACACACACACACACACACCGACAACACACACACACACACACCGACAACACATAAACACACACACACCGACAACACACACACACACACACAGACAACACACACACACACCGACAACACACACACACACCGACAACACACACACACACACACACTGACAACACACACACACACACACCGACAACACACACACACACACACCGACAACACACACAGACACACACACACACACCGACAACACACACACACACCGACAACACACACACACACACACCGACAACACACACACACACAACACACACACACACACACCGACAACACACACACACACACACCGACAACACACACACACACACCGACAACACACACACACACACACCGACAACACACACACACACACCGACAACAGACACACACACACACACCGACAACACACACACACACAAACAACACACACACACACAACACACACACACACACACCAACAACACACACACACACACACACACCGACAACACACACACACACACACCGACAACACACACACACACACACCGACAACACACACACACACCGACAACACACACACACACATACCGACAACACACACACACACACCGACAACACACACACACACACCGACAACACACCGACAACACACACACACACACACCGACAACACACACACACACACACACCGACAACACACACACACACACACACCGACAACACACACACACACACACACACACACACACACACACACACACACACACACACACACACACACACACACACACACACCGACAACACACACACACACACCGACAACACACACACACACAAACAACACACACACACACAACACACACACACACACCGACAACACACACACACACACACCGACAACACACACACACACACACCGACAACACACACACACACACTCCGACAACACACACACACACACACCGACAACACACACACACACACACCGACAACACACACACACCGACAACACACACACACACACCGACAACACACACACACACCGACAACACACACACACACACCGACAACACACACACACACACACCGACAACACATAAACACACACACACCGACAACACACACACACACACACTGACAACACACACACACACCGACAACACACACACACACACACACACCGACAACACACACACACACCGACAACACACACACACACACCGACAACACACACACACACACACACACACCGACAACACATAAACACACACACACACCGACAACACACACACACACACCGACAACACACACACACACACACACCGACAACACACACACACACACACACACACCGACAACACACACACACACACACCGACAACAAACACACACACACCGGCAACACACACACACACACACACACACACACACACACACACACACACACACACACCGACAACACACACACACACCGACAACACACACACACACACACCGACAACACACACACACACAACACACACACACACACACACACCGACAACACACACACACACACACCGACAACACACACACACACACCGACAACACACACACACACCGACCACACACACACACACACCGACAACAGACACACACACACACACCGACAACACACACACACACAAACAACACACACACACACAACACACACACACACACACCAACAACACACACACACACACACACACCGACAACACACACACACACACACCGACAACACACACACACACACACACCGACAACACACACACACACACCACACACACACACACACACACACCACACACACACACACACACACCGACAACACACACACACACACACCGACAACACACACACACACAAACAACACACACACACACAACACACACACACACACCGACAACACACACACACACACACACACCGACAACACACACACACACACACCGACAACACACACACACACACACACACCGACAACACACACACACACACACCGACAACACACACACACACACACCGACAACACACACACACACACTCCGACAACACACACACACCGACAACACACACACACACACCGACAACACACACACACCGACAACACACACACACACACCGACAACACACACACACACCGACAACACACACACACACACCGACAACACACACACACACACACCGACAACACATAAACACACACACACCGACAACACACACACACACACACTGACAACACACACACACACCGACAACACACACACACACACACACACCGACAACACACACACACACCGACAACACACACACACACACCGACAACACACACACACACACACACACACCGACAACACATAAACACACACACACACCGACAACACACACACACACACCGACAACACACACACACACACACACCGACAACACACACACACACACACACACCGACAACACACACACACACACACCGACAACACACACACACACACCGGCAACACACACACACACACACACACACACACACACACACACACACACACACACCGACAACACACACACACACACACCGACAACACATAAACACACACACACCGACAACACACACACACACACACAGACAACACACACACACACCGACAACACACACACACACCGACAACACACACACACACACACTGACAACACACACACACACACACCGACAACACACACACACACACACCGACAACACACACAGACACACACACACACACCGACAACACACACACACACCGACAACACACACACACACACACCGACAACACACACACACACAACACACACACACACACACCGACAACACACACACACACACACCGACAACACACACACACACACCGACAACACACACACACACACACCGACAACACACACACACACACCGACAACAGACACACACACACACACCGACAACACACACACACACAAACAACACACACACACACAACACACACACACACACACCAACAACACACACACACACACACACACCGACAACACACACACACACACACCGACAACACACACACACACACACCGACAACACACACACACACCGACAACACACACACACACATACCGACAACACACACACACACACCGACAACACACACACACACACCGACAACACACCGACAACACACACACACACACACCGACAACACACACACACACACACACCGACAACACACACACACACACACACCGACAACACACACACACACACACACACACACACACACACACACACACACACACAACACACACACACACACACACACACCGACAACACACACACACACACCGACAACACACACACACACAAACAACACACACACACACACACACACACACACACACCGACAACACACACACACACACACACCGACAACACACACACACACACACCGACAACACACACACACACACTCCGACAACACACACACACACACACCGACACACACACACACACACACCGACAACACACACACACCGACAACACACACACACACACCGACAACACACACACACACCGACAACACACACACACACACCGACAACACACACACACACACACCGACAACACATAAACACACACACACCGACAACACACACACACACACACTGACAACACACACACACACCGACAACACACACACACACACACACACCGACAACACACACACACACCGACAACACACACACACACACCGACAACACACACACACACACACACACACCGACAACACATAAACACACACACACACCGACAACACACACACACACACCGACAACACACACACACACACACACCGACAACACACACACACACACACACACACCGACAACACACACACACACACACCGACAACAAACACACACACACCGGCAACACACACACACACACACACACACACACACACACACACACACACACACACCGACAACACACACACACACACACCGACAACACATAAACACACACACACCGACAACACACACACACACACACAGACAACACACACACACACACACCGACAACACACACACACACCGACAACACACACACACACACACCTGACAACACACACACACACACACCGACAACACACACACACACACACCGACAACACACACACACACACACACACACACACACACCGACAACACACACACACACCGACAACACACACACACACACACCGACAACACACACACACACAACACACACACACACACACCGACAACACACACACACACACCGACAACACACACACACACACACCGACAACACACACACACACACCGACAACAGACACACACACACACACCGACAACACACACACACACAAACAACACACACACACACAACACACACACACACACACCAACAACACACACACACACACACACACCGACAACACACACACACACACACCGACAACACACACACACACACACCGACAACACACACACACACCGACAACACACACACACACATACCGACAACACACACACACACACCGACAACACACACACACACACCGACAACACACCGACAACACACACACACACACACCGACAACACACACACACACACCGACAACACACACACACACACACACACCGACAACACACACACACACACACACACACACACACACACACACACACACACACACACACACACACACCGACAACACACACACACACACACCGACAACACACACACACACAAACAACACACACACACACAACACACACACACACACCGACAACACACACACACACACACACACACCGACAACACACACACACACACCGACAACACACACACACACACACACCGACAACACACACACACACACTCCGACAACACACACACACACACACCGACAACACACACACACACACACCGACAACACACACACACCGACAACACACACACACACACCGACAACACACACACACACCGACAACACACACACACACACCGACACCACACCCACACACACACCGACAACACATAAACACACACACACCGACAACACACACACACACACACTGACAACACACACACACACCGACAACACACACACACACACACCGACAACACACACACACACCGACAACACACACACACACACCGACAACACACACACACACACACACACTGACAACACACACACACACCGACAACACACACACACACCGACAACACACACACACACACCGACAACACACACACACACACCGACAACAAACACACACACACCGACAACACATAAACACACACACACACCGACAACACACACACACACACACCGACAACACATAAACACACACACACACCGACAACACACACACACACACCGACAACACACACACACACACACACACACCGACAACACACACACACACACACCGACAACACACACACACACACACCGACAACACACACACACACACCGGCAACACACACACACACACACACACACACACACACACACACCGACAACACACACACACACACACCGACAACACACACACACACAAACAACACACACACACAACACACACACACACACCGACAACACACACACACACACACACACCGACAACACACACACACACACACCGACAACACACACACACACACCGACAACACACACACACACAACACACACACACACACCGACAACACACACACACACACACACACACCGACAAAACACACTCACACACATCGACAACACACACACACACAAACACCAGCAACACACACACACACACCGACAACACACACACACACACCCACAACACACACACACCGACAACACACACACACACACACAAACCGACAACACACACACACACACCGACAACACACACACACACACACACTGACAACACACACACACACACACCGACAACACACACACACACACACCGACAACACACACACACACACACACACACCGACAACACACACACACACACACACCGACAACACACACACACCGACAACACACACACACACACACACACTCAGACAACACACACACACACAACACACACACACACAACACACACACACACCGACAACACACACACACACACACCGACAACACACACACACCAACAACACACACACACACCGACAACACACACACACACACCGGCAACACACACACACACACACCGACAACACACACACACACACACACCGACAACACACACACACACACACCACACACACACACACACACACACACACACACACACACACACACACACACACCGACAACACACACACACACACACACCGACAACACACACACACAGACAACACACACACACACACACACCGACAACACACACACACCGACAACACACACACACACACACACACTCAGACAACACACACACACACAACACACACACACACAACACACAGACACACCGACAACACACACACACACACACCGACAACACACACACACCAACAACACACACACACACCGACAACACACACACACACACCGGCAACACACACACACACACCGACAACACACACACACACACACACCGACAACACACACACACACACCGACAACACACACACACACACCGACAACACACCGACAACACACACACACACACCGACAACACACACACACCGACAACACACACACACACACACACACACCGACAACACACACACACACACACCGACAACACAACACACACACACACCGACAACACACACACACACACACTGACAACACACACACACACCGACAACACACACACACACACACACACCGACAACACACACACACACCGACAACACACACACACACACCGACAACACACACACACACACACACACACCGACAACACAAACACACACACACACCGACAACACACACACACACACCGACAACACACACACACACACACACGACACACACACACACACACACACCGACAACACACACACACACACACCGACAACACACACACACACACACCGGCAACACACACACACACACACACACACACACACACACACACACACACACACACACACCGACAACACACACACACACACACCGACAACACACAAACACACACACACCGACAACACACACACACACACACAGACAACACACACACACACACACCGACAACACACACACACACCGACAACACACACACACACACACACTCGACAACACACACACACACACACCGACAACACACACACACACACACCGACAACACACACA
>NW_027675575.1:60000-72500 GCF_965601325.2 Salmo salar | reverse complement strand
CACACACCGACAACACACACACACACACCGACAACACACACACACACACACACCGACAACACACACACACACACACACCGACAACACACACACACACACACCGACAACACACACACACACACCGGCAACACACACACACACACACACACACACACACACACACCGACAACACACACACACACACACACCGACAACACATAAACACACACACACCGACAACACACACACACACACACAGACAACACACACACACACACACCGACAACACACACACACACCGACAACACACACACACACACACACTGACAACACACACACACACACACCGACAACACACACACACACACACCGACAACACACACACACACACACACACACACACCGACAACACACACACACACCGACAACACACACACACACACACCGACAACACACACACACACAACACACACACACACACACCGACAACACACACACACACCGACAACACACACACACACACCGACAACACACACACACACACACCGACAACACACACACACACACCGACAACAGACACACACACACACACCGACAACACACACACACACAAACAACACACACACACACAACACACACACACACACCGACAACACACACACACACACACACACCGACAACACACACACACACACACCGACAACACACACACACACACACCGACAACACACACACACACACTCCGACAACACACACACACACACACCGACAACACACACACACACACACCGACAACACACACACACCGACAACACACACACACACACCGACAACACACACACACACCGACAACACACACACACACACCGACAACACACACACACACACACCGACAACACATAAACACACACACACCGACAACACACACACACACACACTGACAACACACACACACACCGACAACACACACACACACACACACACCGACAACACACACACACACTGACAACACACACACACACACCGACAACACACACACACACACACACACACCGACAACACATAAACACACACACACACCGACAACACACACACACACACCGACAACACACACACACACACACACCGACAACACACACACACACACACACCGACAACACACACACACACACACCGACAACACACACACACACACCGGCAACACACACACACACACACACACACACACACACACACACACACACACACACCGACAACACACACACACACACACCGACAACACATAAACACACACACACCGACAACACACACACACACACACAGACAACACACACACACACACACCGACAACACACACACACACCGACAACACACACACACACACACACTGACAACACACACACACACACACCGACAACACACACACACACACACCGACAACACACACACACACACACACACACACACACACCGACAACACACACACACACCGACAACACACACACACACACACCGACAACACACACACACACAACACACACACACACACACCGACAACACACACACACACCGACAACACACACACACACACCGACAACACACACACACACACACCGACAACACACACACACACACCGACAACAGACACACACACACACACCGACAACACACACACACACAAACAACACACACACACACAACACACACACACACACACCAACAACACACTCACACACACACACACCGACAACACACACACACACACACCGACAACACACACACACACACACCGACAACACACACACACACCGACACACACACACACACACATACCGACAACACACACACACACACCGACAACACACACACACACACCGACAACACACCGACAACACACACACACACACACCGACACACACACACCACAACACACACACACACACACACACCGACAACACACACACACACACACACACACACACACACACACACACACACACACACACACACACACACACACACACCGACAACACACACACACACACACCGACAACACACACACACACAAACAACACACACACACACAACACACACACACACACCGACAACACACACACACACACACACACCGACAACACACACACACACACACCGACAACACACACACACACACACCGACAACACACACACACACACTCCGACAACACACACACACACACACCGACAACACATAAACACACACACACACCGACAACACACACACACACACCGACAACACACACACACACACACACACACCGACAACACACACACACACACACCGACAACACACACACACACACACCGACAACACACACACACACACCGGCAACACACACACACACACACACACACACACACACACACACACACACACACACCGACAACACACACACACACACACCGACAACACACACACACACAAACAACACACACACACAACACACACACACACACACCGACAACACACACACACACACACACACCGACAACACACACACACACACACCGACAACACACACACACACACCGACAACACACACACACACAACACACACACACACACCGACAACACACACACACACACACACCGACAACACACACACACACACACACACACACCGACAAAACACACTCACACACATCGACAACACACACACACACAAACACCAGCAACACACACACACACACCGACAACACACACACACACACCCACAACACACACACACCGACAACACACACACACACACACAAACCGACAACACACACACACACACCGACAACACACACACACACACACACTGACAACACACACACACACACACCGACAACACACACACACACACACCGACAACACACACACACACACACACACACCGACAACACACACACACACACACACCGACAACACACACACACCGACAACACACACACACACACACACACTCAGACAACACACACACACACAACACACACACACACAACACACACACACACCGACAACACACACACACACACACCGACAACACACACACACACACCGGCAACACACACACACACACACCGACAACACACACACACACACACACCGACAACACACACACACACACACACACACACACACACACACACACACACACACACACACACACACCGACAACACACACACACACACACACCGACAACACACACACACAGACAAACAACACACACACACACCGACAACACACACACACCGACAACACACACACACACACACACACTCAGACAACACACACACACACAACACACACACACACAACACACACACACACCGACAACACACACACACACACACCGACAACACACACACACCAACAACACACACACACACCGACAACACACACACACACACCGGCAACACACACACACACACCGACAACACACACACACACACACACCGACAACACACACACACACACCGACAACACACACACACACACCGACAACACACCGACAACACACACACACACACACCGACAACACACACACACCGACAACACACACACACACACACACACACCGACAACACACACACACACACACCGACAACACACACACACACACACCGACAACACACACACACACACCGGCAACACACACACACCGACAACACACACACACACACACACCGACAACACACACACACACACACACACACACACACACACACACACACACACACACACACACAACCGACAACACACACACACACACACCGACAACACACACACACACAAACAACACACACACACACAACACACACACACACACCGACAACACACACACAC
This sequence comes from Salmo salar, assembly GCF_965601325.2. Classification (NCBI taxonomy): domain Eukaryota; kingdom Metazoa; phylum Chordata; class Actinopteri; order Salmoniformes; family Salmonidae; genus Salmo; species Salmo salar. The sequence goes on along the minus strand of NW_027675575.1, from coordinate 68,652 downwards.
ACACACCGACAACACACACACACACACACCGACAACACACACACACACACCGACAACACACACACACACACAACACACACACACACACCGACAACACACACACACACACACCGACAACACACACACACACACACACACACACACACACACACACACACACACACACACACACACACACACACACACACACACACACACCGACAACACACACACACACACATCGACAACACACACACACACAAACACCAGCAACACACACACACACCGACAACACACACACACCCACAACACACATACACCGACAACACACACACACACACACACATCGACAACACACACACACACACACCGACAACACACACACACACACACACTGACAACACACACACACACACACCGACAACACACACACACACACACACACACACACCGACAACACACACACACACACACACCGACAACACACACACCGACAACACACACACACACACACACACACTCAGACAACACACACACCGACAACACACACACACACAACACACACACACACCGACAACACACACACACACACACCTACAACACACACACACCGACAACACACACACACACCGACAACACACACACACACACACCGACAACACACACACACACACACTGACAACACACACACACACACCGACAACACACACACACACACACACCGACAACACACACACACATACACACCGACAACACACACACACACCGACAACACACACACACACACACACACACACACACACACCGACAACACACACACACACCGACAACACACACACACACACACCGACAACACACACACACACCGACAACACACACACACACACACCGACAACACATAAACACACACACACCGACAACACACACACACACAGACAACACACACACACACACACCGACAACACACACACACACACACCGACAACACACACACACACACACACTGACAACACACACACACACACACCGACAACACACACACACACACACCGACAACACACACACACACACACACACACACACACACACACACCGACAACACACACACACACCGACAACACACACACACACACACCGACAACACACACACACACAACACACACACACACACACCGACAACACACACACACACACACCGACAACACACACACACACACCGACAACACACACACACACACACCGACCACACACACACACACACCGACAACAGACACACACACAAACACCGACAACACACACACACACAAACAACACACACACACACAACACACACACACACACACCAACAACACACACACACACACACACCGACAACACACACACACACCGACAACACACACACACACCGACAACACACACACACACCGACAACACACACACACACATACCGACAACACACACACACACACCGACAACACACACACACACACCGACAACACACCGACAACACACACACACACACACCGACAACACACACACACACACCGACAACACACACACACACACACACCGACACACACACCACACACACACACACACACACACACACACACACACACACACACACACACACACACCGACAACACACACACACACACACCGACAACACACACACACACAAACAACACACACACACACAACACACACACACACACCGACAACACACACACACACACACACACCGACAACACACACACACACACACCGACAACACACACACACACACACCGACAACACACACACACACACTCCGACAACACACACACACACACACCGACAACACACACACACACACACCGACAACACACACACACCGACAACACACACACACACACCGACAACACACACACACACCGACAACACACACACACACACCGACAACACACACACACACACACCGACAACACATAAACACACACACACCGACAACACACACACACACACACTGACAACACACACACACACCGACAACACACACACACACACACCGACAACACACACACACACCGACAACACACACACACACACCGACAACACACACACACACACACACACACCGACAACACATAAACACACACACACACCGACAACACACACACACACACCGACAACACACACACACACACCGACAACACACACACACACACACACACACCGACAACACACACACACACACACCGACAACACACACACACACACCGGCAACACACACACACACACACACACACACACACACACCCGACAACACACACACACACACACACCGACAACACATAAACACACACACACCGACAACACACACACACACACACAGACAACACACACACACACACACCGACAACACACACACACACCGACAACACACACACACACACACACTGACAACACACACACACACACACCGACAACACACACACACACACACCGACAACACACACACACACACACACACACACACACACCGACAACACACACACACACCGACAACACACACACACACACACCGACAACACACACACACACAACACACACACACACACACCGACAACACACACACACACCGACAACACACACACACACACCGACAACACACACACACACACACCGACAACACACACACACACACCGACAACAGACACACACACACACACCGACAACACACACACACACAAACAACACACACACACACAACACACACACACACACCGACAACACACACACACACACACACACCGACAACACACACACACACACACCGACAACACACACACACACACACCGACAACACACACACACACACTCCGACAACACACACACACACACACCGACAACACACACACACACACACCGACAACACACACACACCGACAACACACACACACACACCGACAACACACACACACACCGACAACACACACACACACACCGACAACACACACACACACACACCGACAACACATAAACACACACACACCGACAACACACACACACACACACTGACAACACACACACACACCGACAACACACACACACACACACACACCGACAACACACACACACACTGACAACACACACACACACACCGACAACACACACACACACACACACACACCGACAACACATAAACACACACACACACCGACAACACACACACACACACCGACAACACACACACACACACACACCGACAACACACACACACACACACACCGACAACACACACACACACACACCGACAACACACACACACACACCGGCAACACACACACACACACACACACACACACACACACACACACACACACCGACAACACACACACACACACACCGACAACACATAAACACACACACACCGACAACACACACACACACACACAGACAACACACACACACACACACCGACAACACACACACACACCGACAACACACACACACACACACACTGACAACACACACACACACACACCGACAACACACACACACACACACCGACAACACACACACACACACACACACACACACACACCGACAACACACACACACACCGACAACACACACACACACACACCGACAACACACACACACACAACACACACACACACACACCGACAACACACACACACACCGACAACACACACACACACACCGACAACACACACACACACACACCGACAACACACACACACACACCGACAACACACACACACACACACCGACAACACACACACACACAAACAACACACACACACACAACACACACACACACACACCAACAACACACACACACACACACACACCGACAACACACACACACACACACCGACAACACACACACACACACACCGACAACACACACACACACCGACAACACACACACACACATACCGACAACACACACACACACACCGACAACACACACACACACACCGACAACACACCGACAACACACACACACACACACCGACAACACACACACACACACCGACAACACACACACACACACACACCGACAACACACACACACACACCCACACACACACACACACACACAACACACACACACACACACAACCGACAACACACACACACACACACCGACAACACACACACACACAAACAACACACACACACACAACACACACACACACACCGACAACACACACACACACACACACACCGACAACACACACACACACACACCGACAACACACACACACACACACCGACAACACACACACACACACTCCGACAACACACACACACACACACCGACAACACACACACACACACACCGACAACACACACACACCGACAACACACACACACACACCGACAACACACACACACACCGACAACACACACACACACACCGACAACACACCCACACACACACCGACAACACATAAACACACACACACCGACAACACACACACACACACACTGACAACACACACACACACCGACAACACACACACAAACACACCGACAACACACACACACACCGACAACACACACACACACACCGACAACACACACACACACACACACACCGACAACACACACACACACCGACAACACACACACACACCGACAACACACACACACACACCGACAACACACACACACACACCGACAACAAACACACACACACCGACAACACATAAACACACACACACAACGACAACACACACACACACACACCGACAACACATAAACACACACACACACCGACAACACACACACACACACCGACAACACACACACACACACACACACACACCGACAACACACACACACACACACCGACAACACACACACACACACACCGACAACACACACACACACACCGGCAACACACACACACACACACACACACACACACACACACACACACACACACACACACACCGACAACACACACACACACACACCGACAACACACACACACACAAACAACACACACACACAACACACACACACACACACCGACAACACACACACACACACACACACCGACAACACACACACACACACACCGACAACACACACACACACACCGACAACACACACACACACAACACACACACACACACCGACAACACACACACACACACACCGACAACACACACAAACACACACACACACACCGACAAAACACACTCACACACATCGACAACACACACACACACAAACACCAGCAACACACACACACACACCGACAACACACACACACACACCCACAACACACACACACCGACAACACACACACACACACAAACCGACAACACACACACACACACACCGACAACACACACACACACACACACTGACAACACACACACACACACACCGACAACACACACACACACACACCGACAACACACACACACACACACACACACCGACAACACACACACACACACACACCGACAACACACACACACCGACAACACACACACACACACACACACTCAGACAACACACACACACACAACACACACACACACAACACACACACACACCGACAACACACACACACACCGACAACACACACACACCAACAACACACACACACACCGACAACACACACACACACACCGGCAACACACACACACACACACCGACAACACACACACACACACACACCGACAACACACACACACACACACACACACACACACACACACACCGACAACACACACACACACAACACACACACACACACACCGACAACACACACACACACCGACAACACACACACACACACCGACAACACACACACACACACCGACAACACACACACACACACCGACAACAGACACACACACACACACCGACAACACACACACACACAAACAACACACACACACACAACACACACACACACACCGACAACACACACACACACACACACACCGACAACACACACACACACACACCGACAACACACACACACACACACCGACAACACACACACACACACTCCGACAACACACACACACACACACCGACAACACACACACACACACACCGACAACACACACACACACACCGACAACACACACACACACCGACAACACACACACACACACCGACAACACACACACACACACACCGACAACACATAAACACACACACACCGACAACACACACACACACACACTGACAACACACACACACACCGACAACACACACACACACACACACACCGACAACACACACACACACCGACAACACACACACACACACCGACAACACACACACACACACACACACCGACAACACATAAACACACACACACACCGACAACACACACACACACACCGACAACACACACACACACACACCGACAACACACACACACACACCGACAACACACACACACACACACACACACACCGACAACACATAAACACACACACACACCGACAACACACACACACACACACACCGACAACACACACACACACACACACCGACAACACACACACACACACACCGACAACACACACACACACACCGGCAACACACACACACACACACACACACACACACACACACACACACACACACACACACACCGACAACACACACACACACACACACCGACAACACATAAACACACACACACCGACAACACACACACACACACACAGACAACACACACACACACACACCGACAACACACACACACACCGACAACACACACACACACACACACTGACAACACACACACACACACACCGACAACACACACACACACACACCGACAACACACACACACACACACACACACACACACACCGACAACACACACACACACCGACAACACACACACACACACACACCGACAACACACACACACACAACACACACACACACACACCGACAACACACACACACACCGACAACACACACACACACACCGACAACACACACACACACACACCGACAACACACACACACACACACACCGACAACAGACACACACACACACACCGACAACACACACACACACAAACAACACACACACACACAACACACACACACACACACCAACAACACACACACACACACACACACCGACAACACACACACACACACACACCGACAACACACACACACACACACCGACAACACACACACACACCGACAACACACACACACACATACCGACAACACACACACACACACCGACAACACACACACACACACACCGACAACACACCGACAACACACACACACACACACCGACAACACACACACACACACCGACAACACACACACACACACACCGACAACACACACACACACACACACACACACACACACACACACACACACACACACACACACACACACACCGACAACACACACACACACACACCGACAACACACACACACACAAACAACACACACACACACAACACACACACACACACCGACAACACACACACACACACACACACCGACAACACACACACACACACACCGACAACACACACACACACACACCGACAACACACACACACACACTCCGACAACACACACACACACACACCGACAACACACACACACACACACCGACAACACACACACACCGACAACACACACACACACACCGACAACACACACACACACCGACAACACACACACACACACCGACAACACACCCACACACACACCGACAACACATAAACACACACACACCGACAACACACACACACACACACTGACAACACACACACACACCGACAACACACACACACACACACCGACAACACACACACACACCGACAACACACACACACACACCGACAACACACACACACACACACACACCGACAACACACACACACACCGACAACACACACACACACCGACAACACACACACACACACCGACAACACACACACACACACCGACAACAAACACACACACACCGACAACACATAAACACACACACACACCGACAACACACACACACACACACCGACAACACATAAACACACACACACACCGACAACACACACACACACACCGACAACACACACACACACACACACACACACCGACAACACACACACACACACACCGACAACACACACACACACACACCGACAACACACACACACACACCGGCAACACACACACACACACACACACACACACACACACACACACACACACACACCGACAACACACACACACACACACCGACAACACACACACACACAAACAACACACACACACAACACACACACACACCCGACAACACACACACACACACACACACCGACAACACACACACACACACACCGACAACACACACACACACACCGACAACACACACACACACAACACACACACACACACCGACAACACACACACACACACACCGACAACACACACACACACACACACACACACCGACAAAACACACTCACACACATCGACAACACACACACACACAAACACCAGCAACACACACACACACACCGACAACACACACACACACACCCACAACACACACACACCGACAACACACACACACACACACAAACCGACAACACACACACACACACACCGACAACACACACACACACACACACA
>NW_027675575.1:25000-57500 GCF_965601325.2 Salmo salar | reverse complement strand
GACAACACATAAACACACACACACACCGACAACACACACACACACACACCGACAACACATAAACACACACACACACCGACAACACACACACACACACCGACAACACACACACACACACACACACACACCGACAACACACACACACACACACCGACAACACACACACACACACACACCGACAACACACACACACACACCGGCAACACACACACACACACACACACACACACACACACACACACACACACCGACAACACACACACACACACACCGACAACACACACACACACAAACAACACACACACACAACACACACACACACACACCGACAACACACACAAACACACACACACCGACAACACACACACACACACACCGACAACACACACACACACACCGACAACACACACACACACAACACACACACACACACCGACAACACACACACACACACACCGACAACACACACACACACACACACACACACACCGACAAAACACACTCACACACATCGACAACACACACACACACAAACACCAGCAACACACACACACACACCGACAACACACACACACACACCCACAACACACACACACCGACAACACACACACACACACACACACCGACAACACACACACACACACACCGACAACACACACACACACACACACTGACAACACACACACACACACACCGACAACACACACACACACACACACCGACAACACACACACACACACACACACACACACCGACAACACACACACACACACACCGACAACACACACACACCGACAACACACACACACACACACACACACTCAGACAACACACACACACACAACACACACACACACAACACACACACACACCGACAACACACACACACACACACCGACAACACACACACACCAACAACACACACACACACCGACAACACACACACACACACCGGCAACACACACACACACACCGACAACACACACACACACACCGACAACACACACACACACACACACACACACACACACACACACACACACACACACACACACACACCGACAACACACACACACACACACCGACAACACACACACACACACACGCCGACAACACACACACACCGACAACACACACACACACACACACACTCAGACAACACACACACACACAACACACACACACACAAAACACACACACACCGACAACACACACACACACACACCGACAACACACACACACACACACCGACAACACACACACACACACCGACAACACACACACACCGACAACACACACACACACACCGACAACACACACACACACACACACACACCGACAACACACACACACACACACCGACAACACACACACACACACACCGACAACACACACACACCGGCACACCACACACACACACACACACACACACACACACACACACACACACCGACAACACACACACACACACACCGACAACACACACACACACAAACAACACACACACACAACACACACACACACACACCGACAACACACACACACACACACACACCGACAACACACACACACACACACCGACAACACACACACACACACCAACAACACACACACACACACAACACACACACACACACCGACAACACACACACACACACCGACAACACACACACACACACACCGACAACACACACACACACACACCGACAACACACACACACACACACACACACACACCGACAAAACACACTCACACACATCGACAACACACACACACACAAACACCAGCAACACACACACACACACCGACAACACACACACACACACCCACAACACACACACACCGACAACACACACACAAACACACACACCGACAACACACACACACACACACCGACAACACACACACACACACACACTGACAACACACACACACACACACCGACAACACACACACACACACACCAACAACACACACACACACAAACAACACACACACACAACACACACACACACACACCGACAACACACACACACACACACACACCGACAACACACACACACACACACCGACAACACACACACACACACCAACAACACACACACACACACAACACACACACACACACCGACAACACACACACACACACCGACAACACACACACACACACACCGACAACACACACACACACACACCGACAACACACACACACACACACACACACACACCGACAAAACACACTCACACACATCGACAACACACACACACACAAACACCAGCAACACACACACACACACCGACAACACACACACACACACCCACAACACACACACACCGACAACACACACACAAACACACACACCGACAACACACACACACACACACCGACAACACACACACACACACACACTGACAACACACACACACACACACCGACAACACACACACACACACACCAACAACACACACACACACACACACCGACAACACACACACACACACACACCGACAACACACACACACCGACAACACACACACACACACACACACTCAGACAACACACACACACACAACACACACACACACAACACACACACACACCGACAACACACACACACACACACCGACAACACACACACACCAACAACACACACACACACCGACAACACACACACACACACCGACAACACACACACACACACCGACAACACACACACACACACACACCGACAACACACACACACACACCGACAACACACACACACACACCGACAACACACCGACAACACACACACACACACACCGACAACACACACACACCGACAACACACACACACACACACACACACCGACAACACACACACACACACACCGACAACACACACACACACACACCGACAACACACACACACACACCGGCAACACACACACACACACCGACAACACACACACACACACACACCGACAACACACACACACACACACCGACAACACACACACACACACCGGCAACACACACACACACACCGACAACACACACACACACACACCGACAACACACACACACACACCGACAACACACACACACACAACACACACACACACACCGACAACACACACACACACACACCGACAACACACACACACACACACACACACACCGACAAAACACACTCACACACATCGACAACACACACACACACAAACACCAGCAACACACACACACACACCGACAACACACACACACACACCCACAACACACACACACCGACAACACACACACACACACACACACCGACAACACACACACACACACACCGACAACACACACACACACACACACTGACAACACACACACACACACCGACAACACACACACACACACACACCGACAACACACACACACACACACACACACACCGACAACACACACACACACACACACCGACAACACACACACACCGACAACACACACACACACACACACACACTCAGACAACACACACACACACAACACACACACACACAACACACACACACACCGACAACACACACACACACACACCGACAACACACACACACCAACAACACACACACACACCGACAACACACACACACACACCGGCAACACACACACACACACCGACAACACACACACACACACACACCGACAACACACACACACACACACACACACACACACACACACACACACACACACACACACACACACACACACACCGACAACACACACACACACACACCGACAACACACACACACACACACACCGACAACACACACACACCGACAACACACACACACACACACACACTCAGACAACACACACACACACAACACACACACACACAACACACACACACACCGACAACACACACACACACACACCGACAACACACACACACACACACCGACAACACACACACACACACCGACAACACACACACACCGACAACACACACACACCGACAACACACACACACACACACACACACCGACAACGCACACACACACACACCGACAACACACACACACACACACCGACAACACACACACACACACCGGCAACACACACACACACACACACACACACACACACACACACACACACACACCGACAACACACACACACACACACCGACAACACACACACACACAAACAACACACACACACAACACACACACACACACACCGACAACACACACACACACACACACACCGACAACACACACACACACACACCGACAACACACACACACACACCAACAACACACACACACACACAACACACACACACACACCGACAACACACACACACACACCGACAACACACACACACACACACCGACAACACACACACACACACACCGACAACACACACACACACACACACACACACACCGACAAAACACACTCACACACATCGACAACACACACACACACAAACACCAGCAACACACACACACACACCGACAACACACACACACACACCCACAACACACACACACCGACAACACACACACACACACACCGACAACACACACACACACACACACTGACAACACACACACACACACACCGACAACACACACACACACACACACACACACACACACACACACACACCGACAACACACACACACACACACCGACAACACACACACACACACACACCGACAACACACACACACCGACAACACACACACACACACACACACTCAGACAACACACACACACACAACACACACACACACAACACACACACACACCGAAAACACACACACACACACACCGACAACACACACACACACACACCGACAACACACACACACACACCGACAACACACACACACCGACAACACACACACACCGACAACACACACACACACACACACACACCGACAACGCACACACACACACACCGACAACACACACACACACACACCGACAACACACACACACACACCGGCAACACACACACACACACACACACACACACACACACACACACACACACACCGACAACACACACACACACACACCGACAACACACACACACACAAACAACACACACACACAACACACACACACACCGACAACACACACACACACACACACACCGACAACACACACACACACACACCGACAACACACACACACACACCAACAACACACACACACACACAACACACACACACACACCGACAACACACACACACACACCGACAACACACACACACACACACCGACAACACACACACACACACACCGACAACACACACACACACACACACACACACACCGACAAAACACACTCACACACATCGACAACACACACACACACAAACACCAGCAACACACACACACACACCGACAACACACACACACACACCCACAACACACACACACCGACAACACACACACAAACACACACACCGACAACACACACACACACACACCGACAACACACACACACACACACACTGACAACACACACACACACACACCGACAACACACACACACACACACCAACAACACACACACACACAAACAACACACACACACAACACACACACACACACACCGACAACACACACACACACACACACACCGACAACACACACACACACACACCGACAACACACACACACACACCAACAACACACACACACACACAACACACACACACACACCGACAACACACACACACACACCGACAACACACACACACACACACCGACAACACACACACACACACACCGACAACACACACACACACACACACACACACACCGACAAAACACACTCACACACATCGACAACACACACACACACAAACACCAGCAACACACACACACACACCGACAACACACACACACACACCCACAACACACACACACCGACAACACACACACAAACACACACACCGACAACACACACACACACACACCGACAACACACACACACACACACACTGACAACACACACACACACACACCGACAACACACACACACACACACCAACAACACACACACACACACACACCGACAACACACACACACACACACACCGACAACACACACACACCGACAACACACACACACACACACACACTCAGACAACACACACACACACAACACACACACACACAACACACACACACACCGACAACACACACACACACACACCGACAACACACACACACCAACAACACACACACACACCGACAACACACACACACACACCGACAACACACACACACACACCGACAACACACACACACACACACACCGACAACACACACACACACACCGACAACACACACACACACACCGACAACACACCGACAACACACACACACACACACCGACAACACACACACACCGACAACACACACACACACACACACACACCGACAACACACACACACACACACCGACAACACACACACACACACACCGACAACACACACACACACACCGGCAACACACACACACACACCGACAACACACACACACACACACACCGACAACACACACACACACACACCGACAACACACACACACACACCGGCAACACACACACACACACCGACAACACACACACACACACACCGACAACACACACACACACACCGACAACACACACACACACAACACACACACACACACCGACAACACACACACACACACACCGACAACACACACACACACACACACACACACCGACAAAACACACTCACACACATCGACAACACACACACACACAAACACCAGCAACACACACACACACACCGACAACACACACACACACACCCACAACACACACACACCGACAACACACACACACACACACACACCGACAACACACACACACACACACCGACAACACACACACACACACACACTGACAACACACACACACACACCGACAACACACACACACACACACACCGACAACACACACACACACACACACACACCGACAACACACACACACACACACACCGACAACACACACACACCGACAACACACACACACACACACACACACTCAGACAACACACACACACACAACACACACACACACAACACACACACACACCGACAACACACACACACACACACCGACAACACACACACACCAACAACACACACACACACCGACAACACACACACACACACCGGCAACACACACACACACACCGACAACACACACACACACACACACCGACACACACACACACACACACACACACACACACACACACACACACACACACACACACACACACACACACACACCGACAACACACACACACACACACCGACAACACACACACACACACACACCGACAACACACACACACCGACAACACACACACACACACACACACTCAGACAACACACACACACACAACACACACACACACAACACACACACACACCGACAACACACACACACACACACCGACAACACACACACACACACACCGACAACACACACACACACACCGACAACACACACACACCGACAACACACACACACCGACAACACACACACACACACACACACACCGACAACGCACACACACACACACCGACAACACACACACACACACACCGACAACACACACACACACACCGGCAACACACACACACACACACACACACGACACACACACACACACACACACCGACAACACACACACACACACACCGACAACACACACACACACACAACAACACACACACACACACACACACACACACACACCACACCGACACACACACACACACACACCGACAACACACACACACACACACCGACAACACACACACACACACCGACAACACACACACACACACAACACACACACACACACCGACAACACACACACACACACCGACAACACACACACACACACACCGACAACACACACACACACACACCGACAACACACACACACACCACAACACACACACACACACACACACCGACAACACACACACACACACGACAACACACACACACACACACACACACAGCACACACACACACACACACCGACAACACACACACACACACACCGACAACACACACACACACACCGACAACACACACACACACACACACCGACAACACACACACACACACACACACACCGACAACACACACACACACACACCGACAACACACACACACACACACCGACACACACACACACACACACACCGACAACACAACACACACACACACCGACAACACACACACACACACACACCGACAACACACACACACCGACAACACACACACACACACACACACTCAGACAACCACACACACACACACACACACACACAACACACACACACACCGACAACACACACACACACACACCGACAACACACACACACACACACCGACAACACACACACACAACACCGACAACACACACACACACACCGGCACACCGACAACACACACACACACCGACAACACACACACACACACACACCGACCACACACACACACACAACACACACACACACACACCGACAACACACACACACACACCGACAACACACACACACACACACCGACAACACACACACACACACACGACCGACACACACACACACACCGACAACAGACACACACACACACACCGACAACACACACACACACAGACAACACACACCACACACAACACACACTCAGACACACCAACACACACACACACACACACACACACCGACAACACACACACACACACGACCGACAACACACACACACACACACACACCGACAACACACACACACACCGACAACACACACACACACATACCGACAACACACACACACACACCGGCAACACACACACACACACCGACAACACACCGACAACACACACACACACACACCGACAACACACACACACACACACACCGACAACACACACACACACACACACCGACAACACACACGCACACACACACACACACACACACACACACACACACACACACACACACACACACACACACCGACAACACACACACACACACACCGACAACACACACACACACAAACAACACACACACACACAACACACACACACACACCGACAACACACACACACACACACACACCGACAACACACACACACACACACCGACAACACACACACACACACACCGACAACACACACACACACACTCCGACAACACACACACACACACACCGACAACACACACACACACACACCGACAACACACACACACCGACAACACACACACACACACCGACAACACACACACACACCGACAACACACACACACACACCGACAACACACACACACACACACCGACAACACATAAACACACACACACCGACAACACACACACACACACACTGACAACACACACACACACCGACAACACACACACACACACACACACCGACAACACACACACACACACGACATCGACACACACACACACACGACAAACACCAGCAACACACACACACACCGACAACACATAAACACACACACACACCGACAACACACACACACACGACACCGACAACACACACACACACACACACCGACAACACACACACACACACACACGACACCGACAACACACACACACACACACCGACAACACACACACACACACCGGCAACACGACACACACACACACACACACACACGACACACACCGACAACACACACACACACACACCGACAACACATACACACACACACACCACCGACACACACACACACACACAGACAACACACACACACACACACCGACAACTCAGACACACACCGACAACACACACACACACACACACTGACAACACACACACACACACACCGACAACACACACACACACACACCGACAACACACACACACACACACCACACACACACACCGACAACACACACACACACCGACAACACACACACACACACACCGACAACACACACACACACAACACACACACACACACACCGACAACACACACACACACACACCGACAACACACACACACACACACCGACAACACCACACACACCACAACACACACACACACACACCGACAACACACACACACACACCCGACAACACACACACACACACACACCGACAACACACACACACACACACCACAACACACACACACACACCGACAACACACACACACACAGACAACACACACACACACACACACACACACACACACAACACACACACACACACACACACACCGACACACACACACACACACACACCGACAACACACACACACACACACCGACAACACACACACACACCGACAACACACACACACACAACACACACACACACACACCGACAACACACACACACACACCGACAACACACACACACACACACCGACAACACACACACACACACCGACAACAGACACACACACACACACCGACAACACACACACACACAAACAACACACACACACACAACACACACACACACACACCAACAACACACACACACACACACACACCGACAACACACACACACACACACCGACAACACACACACACACACACCGACAACACACACACACACGACAACACACAACACACACACACACACCGACACACCACACACACACACACACACCGACAACACACACACACACACACCACACACACACACACACACAACCGACAACACACACACACACACACACCGACAACACACACACACACACACACACACACACACACACACACACACACACACACACACACACACACACACACACCGACAACACACACACACACACACCGACAACACACACACACACAAACAACACACACACACACAACACACACACACACACCGACACACACACACACACACACACACCGACAACACACACACACACACACCGACAACACACACACACACACACCGACAACACACACACACACACTCCGACAACACACACACACACACACCGACAACACACACACACACACACCGACAACACACACACACCGACAACACACACACACACACCGACAACACACACACACACCGACAACACACACACACACACCGACACCACACCCACACACACACCGACAACACATAAACACACACACACCGACAACACACACACACACACACTGACAACACACACACACACCGACAACACACACACACACACACCGACAACACACACACACACCGACAACACACACACACACACACACCGACAACACACACACACACACACACACCGACAACACACACACACACCGACAACACACACACACACCGACAACACACACACACACACCGACAACACACACACACACACCGACAACACATAAACACACACACACCGACAACACACACACACACACACTGACAACACACACACACACCGACAACACACACACACACACACACACCGACAACACACACACACACCGACAACACACACACACACACCGACAACACACACACACACACACACACACCGACAACACATAAACACACACACACACCGACAACACACACACACACACCGACAACACACACACACACACACACCGACAACACACACACACACACACACACACCGACAACACACACACACACACACCGACAACAAACACACACACACCGGCAACACACACACACACACACACACACACACACACACACACCGACAACACACACACACACACACCGACAACACATAAACACACACACACCGACAACACACACACACACACACAGACAACACACACACACACATACCGACAACACACACACACACCGACAACACACACACACACACACACTGACAACACACACACACACACACCGACAACACACACACACACACACCGACAACACACACACACACACACACACACACACACACCGACACACACACACACACACCGACAACACACACACACACACACCGACAACACACACACACACAACACACACACACACACACCGACAACACACACACACACACCGACAACACACACACACACACACCGACAACACACACACACACAACACACACACACACACACCGACAACACACACACACACACCGACAACACACACACACACACACCGACAACACACACACACACACCGACAACAGACACACACACACACACCGACAACACACACACACACAAACAACACACACACACACAACACACACACACACACACCAACAACACACACACACACACACACACCGACAACACACACACACACACACCGACAACACACACACACACACACCGACAACACACACACACACCGACAACACACACACACACATACCGACAACACACACACACACACCGACAACACACACACACACACCGACAACACACCGACAACACACACACACACACACCGACAACACACACACACACACCGACAACACACACACACACCGACAACACACACACACACCGACACACACACACACACACACACACACACACACACACACACACACACACACACACACACACACCGACAACACACACACACACACACCGACAACACACACACACACAAACAACACACACACACACAACACACACACACACACCGACAACACACACACACACACACACACCGACAACACACACACACACACACCGACAACACACACACACACACACCGACAACACACACACACACACTCCGACAACACACACACACACACACCGACAACACACACACACACACACCGACAACACACACACACCGACAACACACACACACACACCGACAACACACACACACACCGACAACACACACACACACACCGACACCACACCCACACACACACCGACAACACATAAACACACACACACCGACAACACACACACACACACACTGACAACACACACACACACCGACAACACACACACACACACACCGACAACACACACACACACCGACAACACACACACACACACACACCGACAACACACACACACACACACACACCGACAACACACACACACACCGACAACACACACACACACCGACAACACACACACACACACCGACAACACACACACACACACCGACAACAAACACACACACACCGACAACACATAAACACACACACACACCGACAACACACACACACACACACCGACAACACATAAACACACACACACACCGACAACACACACACACACACCGACAACACACACACACACACACACACACCGACAACACACACACACACACACCGACAACACACACACACACACACCGACAACACACACACACACACCGGCAACACACACACACACACACACACCACACACACACACACACACCGACAACACACACACACACACACCGACAACACACACACACACAAACAACACACACACACAACACACACACACACACACCGACAACACACACACACACACACACACACCGACAACACACACACACACACACCGACAACACACACACACACACCGACAACACACACACACACACCGACAACACACACACACACACACCGACAACACACACACACACACACACACCGACAAAACACACTCACACACATCGACAACACACACACACACAAACACCAGCAACACACACACACACACCGACAACACACACACACACACCCACAACACACACACACCGACAACACACACACACACACACAAACCGACAACACACACACACACACACCGACAACACACACACACACACACACTGACAACACACACACACACACACCGACAACACACACACACACACACCGACAACACACACACACACACACACACACCGACAACACACACACACACACACACCGACAACACACACACACCGACAACACACACACACACACACACACTCAGACAACACACACACACACAACACACACACACACAACACACACACACACCGACAACACACACACACACACACCGACAACACACACACACCAACAACACACACACACACCGACAACACACACACACACACCGGCAACACACACACACACACACCGACAACACACACACACACACACACCGACACACACACACACACACACACACACACACACACACACACACACACACACACACACACCGACAACACACACACACACACACCGACAACACACACACACACACACACCGACAACACACACACACAGACAACACACACACACACACACACCGACAACACACACACACCGACAACACACACACACACACACACACTCAGACAACACACACACACACAACACACACACACACAACACACACACACACCGACAACACACACACACACACACCGACAACACACACACACCAACACACACACACACACCGACAACACACACACACACACCGGCAACACACACACACACACCGACAACACACACACACACACACACACCGACAACACACACACACACACCGACAACACACACACACACACCGACAACACACCGACAACACACACACACACACACCGACAACACACACACACCGACAACACACACACACACACACACACACACCGACAACACACACACACACACACCGACAACACACACACACACACACCGACAACACACACACACACACCGGCAACACACACACACACACCGACAACACACACACACACACACACCGACAACACACACACACACACACACACACACACACACACACACACACACACACACCGACAACACACACACACACACACCGACAACACACACACACACAAACAACACACACACACACAACACACACACACACACACACACACACACCGACAACACACACACACACACACATCGACAACACACACACACACAAACACCAGCAACACACACACACACCGACAACACACACACACACACCCACAACACACACACACCGACAACACACACACACACACACAAACCGACAACACACACACACACACACCGACAACACACACACACACACACACTGACAACACACACACACACACACCGACAACACACACACACACACACCGACAACACACACACACACACACACACACCGACAACACACACACACACACACACCGACAACACACACACACCGACAACACACACACACACACACACACTCAGACAACACACACACACACAACACACACACACACAACACACACACACACCGACAACACACACACACACACACCGACAACACACACACACCAACAACACACACACACACCGACAACACACACACACACACCGGCAACACACACACACACACACCGACAACACACACACACACACACACACCGACAACACACACACACACACACACACACACACACACACACACACACACACACACACACACACACACCGACAACACACACACACACACACCGACAACACACACACACACACACACCGACAACACACACACACAGACAACACACACACACACACACACCGACAACACACACACACACACACCGACAACACACACACACCAACAACACACACACACACCGACAACACACACACACACACCGCAACACACACACACACACCGACAACACACACACACACACACACCGACAACACACACACACACACCGACAACACACACACACACACCGACAACACACCGACAACACACACACACACACACCGACAACACACACACACACGACAACACACACACACACACACACACACCGACAACACACACACACACACACCGACAACACACACACACACACACCGACAACACACACACACACACCGGCAACACACACACACACACCGACAACACACACACACACACACACCGACAACACACACACACACACACACACACACACACACACACACACACACACACACCGACAACACACACACACACACACCGACAACACACACACACACAAACAACACACACACACACAACACACACACACACACCGACAACACACACACACACACACCGACAACACACACACACACACACCGACAACACACACACACACACCGACAACACACACACACACACACCGACAACACACACACACACACACACACACACACACACACACACACACACACACACACACACACACACACACACACACACACACACACACACACACACACACACACACACACACACACACTGACAACACACACACACACACACCGACAACACACACACACACACACCGACAACACACACACACACACACACACACACCGACAACACACACACACACACACACCGACAACACACACACCGACAACACACACACACACACACACACTCAGACAACACACACACCGACAACACACACACACACAACACACACACACACCGACAACACACACACACACACACCTACAACACACACACACCGACAACACACACACACACCGACAACACACACACACACACACCGACAACACACACACACACACACTGACAACACACACACACACACCGACAACACACACACACACACACACCGACAACACACACACACATACACACCGACAACACACACACACACCGACAACACACACACACACACACACACACACACACACACCGACAACACACACACACACCGACAACACACACACACACACACACCGACAACACACACACACACCGACAACACACACACACACACACCGACAACACATAAACACACACACACCGACAACACACACACACACAGACAACACACACACACACACACCGACAACACACACACACACACACCGACAACACACACACACACACACACTGACAACACACACACACACACACCGACAACACACACACACACACACACCGACAACACACACACACACACACACACACACACACACACCGACAACACACACACACACCGACAACACACACACACACACACCGACAACACACACACACGACAACACACACACACACACACCGACAACACACACACACACCGACAACACACACACACACACACCGACCACACACACACACACACCGACAACAGACACACACACACACACCGACAACACACACACACACAAACAACACACACACACACAACACACACACACACACACCAACAACACACACACACACACACACACCGACAACACACACACACACACACCGACAACACACACACACACCGACAACACACACACACACCGACAACACACACACACACATACCGACAACACACACACACACACCGACAACACACACACACACACCGACAACACACCGACAACACACACACACACACACCGACAACACACACACACACACCGACAACACACACACACACACACACCGACAACACACACACACACACACACAACACACACACACACACACACACACACACACACACACACACACACACACACCGACAACACACACACACACACACCGACAACACACACACACACAAACAACACACACACACACACAACACACACACACACACCGACAACACACACACACACACACACACCGACAACACACACACACACACACCGACAACACACACACACACACACCGACAACACACACACACACACTCCGACAACACACACACACACACACCGACAACACACACTCACACACACCGACAACACACACACACCGACAACACACACACACACACCGACAACACACACACACACCGACAACACACAAACACACACCGACAACACACACACACACACACCGACAACACATAAACACACACACACCGACAACACACACACACACACACTGACAACACACACACACACCGACAACACACACACACACACACACACCGACAACACACACACACACCGACAACACACACACACACACACCGACAACACACACACACGACAACACAAAACACACACACGACAACACATAAACACACACACACACCGACAACACACACACACACACCGACAACACACACACACACACACACCGACAACACACACACACACACACACACACCGACAACACACACACACACACACCGACAACACACACACACACACCGGCAACACACACACACACACACACACACACACACACACCGACAACACACACACACACACACCGACAACACATAAACACACACACACCGACAACACACACACACACACACAGACAACACACACACACACACACCGACAACACACACACACACCAACAACACACACACACACACACACTGACAACACACACACACACACACCGACAACACACACACACACACACACCGACAACACACACACACACACAACACACACACACACACACCGACAACACACACACACACCGACAACACACACACACACACCGACAACACACACACACACACACCGACAACACACACACACACACCGACAACAGACACACACACACACACCGACAACACACACACACACAAACAACACACACACACACAACACACACACACACACACCAACAACACACACACACACACACACACCGACAACACACACACACACCGACAACACACACACACACACACCGACAACACACACACACACCGACAACACACACACACACATACCGACAACACACACACACCGACAACACACACACACACACCGACAACACACCGACAACACACACACACACACACCGACAACACACACACACACACCGACAACACACACACACACACACACCGACAACACACACACACACACACACACACACACACACACACACACACACACACACACACACACACACACACACACACACACCGACAACACACACACACACACACCGACAACACACACACACACAAACAACACACACACACACAACACACACACACACACCGACAACACACACACACACACACACACCGACAACACACACACACACACACCGACAACACACACACACACACACCGACAACACACACACACACACTCCGACACACACACACACACACACCGACAACACACACACACACACACCGACAACACACACACACCGACAACACACACACACACACCGACAACACACACACACACCGACAACACACACACACACACCGACAACACACCCACACACACACCGACAACACATAAACACACACACACCGACAACACACACACACACACACTGACAACACACACACACACCGACAACACACACACACACACACCGACAACACACACACACACCGACAACACACACACACACACCGACAACACACACACACACACACACCGACAACACACACACACACCGACAACACACACACACACCGACAACACACACACACACACTGACAACACACACACACACACCGACAACAAACACACACACACCGACAACACATAAACACACACACACACCGACAACACACACACACACACACCGACAACACATAAACACACACACACACCGACAACACACACACACACACCGACAACACACACACACACACACACACACACCGACAACACACACACACACACACCGACAACACACACACACACACACCGACAACACACACACACACACCGGCAACACACACACACACACACACACACACACACACACACACACACACACACACACCGACAACACACACACACACACACCGACAACACACACACACACAAACAACACACACACACAACACACACACACACACACCGACAACACACACACACACACACACACCGACAACACACACACACACACACCGACAACACACACACACACACCGACAACACACACACACACAACACACACACACACACCGACAACACACACACACACACACCGACAACACACACACACACACACACACACCGACAAAACACACTCACACACATCGACAACACACACACACACAAACACCAGCAACACACACACACACACCGACAACACACACACACACACCCACAACACACACACACCGACAACACACACACACACACACAAACCGACAACACACACACACACACACCGACAACACACACACACACACACACTGACAACACACACACACACACACCGACAACACACACACACACACACACCGACAACACACACACACACACACACACACCGACAACACACACACACACACACACCGACAACACACACACACCGACAACACACACACACACACACACACTCAGACAACACACACACACACAACACACACACACACAACACACACACACACCGACAACACACACACACACCGACAACACACACACACCAACAACACACACACACACCGACAACACACACACACACACCGGCAACACACACACACACACACCGACAACACACACACACACACACACCGACAACACACACACACACACACACACACACACACACACACACCACACACACACACACACACACACACACACCGACAACACACACACACACACCGACAACACACACACACACACACACCGACAACACACACACACAGACAACACACACACACACACACACACACTCAGACAACACACACACACACAACACACACACACACAACACACACACACATCGACAACACACACACACACACACCGACAACACACACACACACACACCGACAACACACACACACACACCGACAACACACACACACACACAACACACACACACACACCGACAACACACACACACACACACACCGACAACACACACACACACACACACACACACACACACCACACACACACACACACCAACAACACACACACACACACATCGACAACACACACACACACAAACACCAGCAACACACACACACACACCGACAACACACACACACACACACCCACAACACACATACACCGACAACACACACACACACACACACACCGACAACACACACACACACACACCGACAACACACACACACACACACACTGACAACACACACACACACACACCGACAACACACACACACACACACCGACAACACACACACACACACACACACCGACAACACACACACACACACCGACAACACACACACCGACAACACACACACACACACACACACTCAGACAACACACACACCGACAACACACACACACACAACACACACACACACCGACAACACACACACACACACACCGACAACACACACACACCGACAACACACACACACACCGACAACACACACACACACACACCGACAACACACACACACCGACAACACACACACACACCGACAACACACACACACACACACTGACAACACACACACACACACCGACAACACACACACAAACACACACCCACAACACACACACACATACACACCGACAACACACACACACACCGACAACACACACACACACACACACACACACACACACACACACACCGACAACACACACACACACCGACAACACACACACACACACACCGACAACACACACACACACACCGACAACACACACACACACACACCGACAACACATAAACACACACACACCGACAACACACACACACACAGACAACACACACACACACCGACAACACACACACACACACACCGACAACACACACACACACACACACTGACAACACACACACACACACCGACAACACACACACACACACACCGACACACACACACACACACACACACACACACACACCGACAACACACACACACACCGACAACACACACACACACACACACCGACAACACACACACACACAACACACACACACACACACCGACAACACACACACACACCGACAACACACACACACACACCGACAACACACACACACACACACCGACAACACACACACACACACCGACAACGGACACACACACACACACCGACAACACACACACACACAAACAACACACACACACACAACACACACACACACACACCAACAACACACACACACACACACACACCGACAACACACACACACACACACCGACAACACACACACACACACACCGACAACACACACACACACCGACAACACACACACACACATACCGACAACACACACACACACACCGACAACACACACACACACACCGACAACACACCGACAACACACACACACACACACCGACAACACACACACACACACCGACAACACACAGACACACACACCGACAACACACACACACACACACCGACAACACACACACACACCGACAACACACACACACCGACAACACACACACACACACCGACAACACACACAGACACCGACAACACACACACACCGACAACACACACACACACACACCGACAACACATAAACACACACACACCGACAACACACACACACACACACTGACAACACACACACACACCGACAACACACACACACACACACACACACCGACAACACACACACACACCGACAACACACACACACACACCGACAACACACACACACACACACACCGACAACACACACACACACCGACAACACACACACACACCGACAACACACACACACACACCGACAACACACACACACACACCGACAACACACACACACACACCGACAACACATAAACACACACACACACCGACAACACACACACACACACACCGACAACACATAAACACACACACACACCGACAACACACACACACACACCGACAACACACACACACACACACACACACCGACAACACACACACACACACACCGACAACACACACACACACACACCGACAACACACACACACACACCGGCAACACACACACACACACACACACACACACACACACACACACACACCGACAACACACACACACACACACCGACAACACACACACACACAAACAACACACACACACAACACACACACACACACACCGACAACACACACAAACACACACACACCGACAACACACACACACACACACCGACAACACACACACACACACCGACAACACACACACACACAACACACACACACACACCGACAACACACACACACACACACCGACAACACACACACACACACACACACACACACCGACAAAACACACTCACACACATCGACAACACACACACACACAAACACCAGCAACACACACACACACACCGACAACACACACACACACACCCACAACACACACACACCGACAACACACACACACACACACACCGACAACACACACACACACACACCGACAACACACACACACACACACACTGACAACACACACACACACACACCGACAACACACACACACACACACCGACAACACACACACACACACACACACACCGACAACACACACACACACACACACCGACAACACACACACACCGACAACACACACACACACACACACTCAGACAACACACACACACACAACACACACACACACAACACACACACACACCGACAACACACACACACACACACCGACAACACACACACACCAACAACACACACACACACCGACAACACACACACACACACCGGCAACACACACACACACACCGACAACACACACACACACACACACCGACAACACACACACACACACACACACACACACACACACACACACACACACACCGACAACACACACACACACACACCGACAACACACACACACACACACACCGACAACACACACACACCGACAACACACACACACACACACACACTCAGACAACACACACACACACAACACACACACACACAACACACACACACACACACCGACAACACACACACACACACACACCGACAACACACACACACACACCGACAACACACACACACACACAACACACACACACACACCGACAACACACACACACACACACACCGACAACACACACACACACACACACACACACACACACACACACACACACACACACACACACACACACACACCCGACAACACACACACACACACACATCGACAACACACACACACACAAACACCAGCAACACACACACACACACCGACAACACACACACACACACACCCACAACACACATACACCGACAACACACCACACACACACACACACCGACAACACACACACACACACACCGACAACACACACACACACACACACTGACAACACACACAAACACACCGACAACACACACACACACACACCGACAACACACACACACACACACCGACAACACACACACACACACACACCGACAACACACACACACCGACAACACACACACACACACACACACTCAGACAACACACACACACACAACACACACACACACAACACACACACACACCGACAACACACACACACACAGACAACACACACACACACACACCGACAACACACACACACACACACCGACAACACACACACACACACACACTGACAACACACACACACACACCGACAACACACACACACACAACACACACACACACACACCGACAACACACACACACACCGACAACACACACACACACACCGACAACACACACACACACACCGACAACACACACACACACACCGACAACAGACACACACACACACACCGACAACACACACACACACACACACCGACAACACACACACACACACACACACACACACACACACACACACACACACACACACACACACACACCGACAACACACACACACACACACATCGACAACACACACACACACAAACACCAGCAACACACACACACACACCGACAACACACACACACACACACCCACAACACACATACACCGACAACACACACACACACACACACACCGACAACACACACACACACACACCGACAACACACACACACACACACACTGACAACACACACAAACACACCGACAACACACACACACACACACCGACAACACACACACACACACACCGACAACACACACACACACACACACCGACAACACACACACACCGACAACACACACACACACACACACACTCAGACAACACACACACACACAACACACACACACACAACACACACACACACCGACAACACACACACACACAGACAACACACACACACACACACCGACAACACACACACACACACACCGACAACACACACACACACACACACTGACAACACACACACACACACCGACAACACACACACACACACACCGACAACACACACACACACACACACACACACACACACACACCGACAACACACACACACACCGACAACACACACACACACACACCGACAACACACACACACACAACACACACACACACACACCGACAACACACACACACACACACCGACAACACACACACACACACCGACAACACACACACACACACCGACAACACACACACACACACCGACAACAGACACACACACACACACCGACAACACACACACACACAAACAACACACACACACACAACACACACACACACACACACCAACAACACACACACACACACACACACCGACAACACACACACACACACCGACAACACACACACACACACACCGACAACACACACACACACCGACAACACACACACACACATACCGACAACACACACACACACACCGACAACACACACACACACACCGACAACACACCGACAACACACACACACACACACCGACAACACACACACACACACACCGACAACACACACACACACAACACACACACACACACACCGACAACACACACACACACCGACAACACACACACACACACCGACAACACACACACACACACACCGACAACACACACACACACACCGACAACGGACACACACACACACACCGACAACACACACACACACAAACAACACACACACACACACAACACACACACACACACACCAACAACACACACACACACACACACACCGACAACACACACACACACACACCGACAACACACACACACACACACCGACAACACACACACACACCGACAACACACACACACACATACCGACAACACACACACACACACCGACAACACACACACACACACCGACAACACACCGACAACACACACACACACACACCGACAACACACACACACACACCGACAACACACAGACACACACACCGACAACACACACACACACACACCGACAACACACACACACACCGACAACACACACACACCGACAACACACACAGACACCGACAACACACACACACCGACAACACACACACACACACACCAACAACACATAAACACACACACACCGACAACACACACACACACACACTGACAACACACACACACACCGACAACACACACACACACACACACACACCGACAACACACACACACACCGACAACACACACACACACACCGACAACACACACACACACACACACACCGACAACACACACACACACCAACAACACACACACACACCGACAACACACACACACACACCGACAACACACACACACACACCGACAACACACACACACACACCGACAACACATAAACACACACACACACCGACAACACACACACACACACACCGACAACACATAAACACACACACACACCGACAACACACACACACACACCGACAACACACACACACACACACACACACCGACAACACACACACACACACACCGACAACACACACACACACACACCGACAACACACACACACACACCGGCAACACACACACACACACACACACACACACACACACACACACACACACACCGACAACACACACACACACACACCGACAACACACACACACACAAACAACACACACACACAACACACACACACACACCGACAACACACACAAACACACACACACCGACAACACACACACACACACACCGACAACACACACACACACACCGACAACACACACACACACACACCGACAACACACACACACACACACACACACACCGACAAAACACACTCACACACATCGACAACACACACACACACAAACACCAGCAACACACACACACACACCGACAACACACACACACACACCCACAACACACACACACCGACAACACACACACACACACACACCGACAACACACACACACACACACCGACAACACACACACACACACACACTGACAACACACACACACACACACCGACAACACACACACACACACACCGACAACACACACACACACACACACACACCGACAACACACACACACACACACCGACAACACACACACACCGACAACACACACACACACACACACACACTCAGACAACACACACACACACAACACACACACACACAACACACACACACACCGACAACACACACACACACACACCGACAACACACACACACCAACAACACACACACACACCGACAACACACACACACACACCGGCAACACACACACACACACCGACAACACACACACACACACACACCGACAACACACACACACACACACACACACACACACACACACACACACACACACACACACCGACAACACACACACACACACACCGACAACACACACACACACACACACCGACAACACACACACACCGACAACACACACACACACACACACACTCAGACAACACACACACACACAACACACACACACACAACACACACACACACCGACAACACACACACACACACACCGACAACACACACACACACACACACACCGACAACACACACACACAAACCGACAACACACACACACACACAACACACACACACACACCGACAACACACACACACACACACACCGACAACACACACACACACACACACACACACACACACACACACACACACACACACACACACACACACACACACACCGACAACACACACACACACACACATCGACAACACACACACACACAAACACCAGCAACACACACACACACACCGACAACACACACACACACACACCCACAACACACATACACCGACAACACACACACACACACACACACCGACAACACACACACACACACACCGACAACACACACACACACACACACTGACAACACACACAAACACACCGACAACACACACACACACACACCGACAACACACACACACACACACACACCGACAACACACACACACACACACACCGACAACACACACACACCGACAACACACACACACACACACACACTCAGACAACACACACACACACAACACACACACACACAACACACACACACACCGACAACACACACACACACAGACAACACACACACACACACACCGACAACACACACACACACACACCGACAACACACACACACACACACACTGACAACACACACACACACACCGACAACACACACACACACACACCGACAACACACACACACACACACACACACACACACACACACCGACAACACACACACACACCGACAACACACACACACACACACCGACAACACACACACACACAACACACACACACACACACCGACAACACACACACACACACACACACCGACAACACACACACACACACCGACAACACACACACACACACCGACAACACACACACACACACCGACAACAGACACACACACACACACCGACAACACACACACACACAAACAACACACACACACACAACACACACACACACACACACCAACA
Source organism: Salmo salar (assembly GCF_965601325.2). Lineage (NCBI taxonomy): Eukaryota > Metazoa > Chordata > Actinopteri > Salmoniformes > Salmonidae > Salmo > Salmo salar. Next base: position 28,721 of record NW_027675575.1, on the reverse strand, counting down.
ACACACACACACACACACACACCGACAACACACACACACACACACCGACAACACACACACACACACACCGACAACACACACACACACCGACAACACACACACACACATACCGACAACACACACACACACACCGACAACACACACACACACACCGACAACACACCGACAACACACACACACACACACCGACAACACACACACACACACCGACAACACACACACACACACACACCGACAACACACACACACACACACACACACACACACACACACACACACACACACACACACACACACACACACACCGACAACACACACACACACACACCGACAACACACACACACACAAACAACACACACACACACAACACACACACACACACCGACAACACACACACACACACACACACCGACAACACACACACACACACACCGACAACACACACACACACACACCGACAACACACACACACACACACCGACAACACACACACACACACACCGACAACACACACACACACACACCGACAACACACACACACCGACAACACACACACACACACCGACAACACACACACACACCGACAACACACACACACACACCGACAACACACACACACACACACCGACAACACATAAACACACACACACCGACAACACACACACACACACACTGACAACACACACACACACACACCGACAACACACACACACACACACCGACAACACACACACACACCGACAACACACACACACACACCGACAACACACACACACACACACACACACCGACAACACACACACACACCGACAACACACACACACACCGACAACACACACACACACACCGACAACACATAAACACACAAACACACCGACAACACACACACACACACACCGACAACACATAAACACACACACACACCGACAACACACACACACACACCGACAACACACACACACACACACACACACCGACAACACACACACACACACACCGACAACACACACACACACACACCGACAACACACACACACACCGACAACACACACACACACATACCGACAACACACACACACACACCGACAACACACACACACACACCGACAACACACCGACAACACACACACACACACACCGACAACACACACACACACACCGACAACACACACACACACACCGACAACACACACACACACACACACACACACACACACACACACACACACACACACACACACACACACACACCGACAACACACACACACACACACCGACAACACACACACACACAAACAACACACACACACACAACACACACACACACACCGACAACACACACACACACACACACACCGACAACACACACACACACACACACACACCGACAACACACACACACACCGACAACACACACACACACCGACAACACACACACACACACCGACAACACACACACACACACCGACAACGACACACACACACCGACAACACATAAACACACACACACACCGACAACACACACACACACACACCGACAACACATAAACACACACACACACCGACAACACACACACACACACCGACAACACACACACACACACACACACACCGACAACACACACACACACACACCGACAACACACACACACACACCGACAACACACACACACACACACACTGACAACACACACACACACACACCGACAACACACGCACACACACACCGACAACACACACACACACACACACACACCGACAACACACACACACACCGACAACACACACACACCGACAACACACACACACACACACTCAGACAACACACACACCGACAACACACACACACACAACACACACACACACCGACAACACACACACACACACCAACAACACACACACACCGACAACACACACACACACCGACAACACACACACACACACACACACCGACAACACACACACACACACACACACCGACAACACACACACACACACCGACAACACACACACACACACACACCGACAACACACACACACATACACACCGACAACACACACACACACCGACAACACACACACACACACACACACACACACACACCGACAACACACACACACACCGACAACACACACACACACACACCGACAACACACACACACACACCGACAACACACACACACACACACCGACAACACATAAACACACACACATCGACAACACACACACACAGACAACACACACACACACACACCGACAACACACACACACACACACCGACAACACACACACACACACACACTGACAACACACACACACACACACCGACAACACACACACACACACACCGACAACACACACACACACACACACACACACACACCGACAACACACACACACACCGACAACACACACACACACACACCGACAACACACACACACACACCGACAACACACACACACACACCGACAACACACACACACACACCGACAACACACACACACACACACCGACAACACACACACACACACCGACAACAGACACATACACACACACCGACAACACACACACACACACACCGACAACACACACACACACACACACACACACACACACACACCGACAACACACACACACACCGACAACACACACACACACACACACCGACAACACACACACACACACACACCGACAACACACACACCGACAACACACACACACACACACTCAGACAACACACACACCGACAACACACACACACACAACACACACACACACCGACAACACACACACACACACACCGACAACACACACACACCGACAACACACACACACACCGACAACACACACACACACACACCGACAACACACACACACACACACTGACAACACACACACACACACCGACAACACACACACACACACACACCGACAACACACACACACATACACACCGACAACACACACACACACCGCCACACACACACACACACACACACACACACACACACACACCGACAACACACACACACACCGACAACACACACACACACACACCGACAACACACACACACACACCGACAACACACACACACACACACCGACAACACATAAACACACACACACCGACAACACACACACACACAGACAACACACACACACACACACCGACAACACACACACACACACACCGACAACACACACACACACACACACTGACAACACACACACACACACCGACAACACACACACACACACACCGACAACACACACACACACACACACACACACACACACACCGACAACACACACACACACCGACAACACACACACACACACACCGACAACACACACACACACAACACACACACACACACACCGACAACACACACACACACACACCGACAACACACACACACACACCGACAACACACACACACACACCGACAACACACACACACACACCGACAACAGACACACACACACACACCGACAACACACACACACACAAACAACACACACACACACAACACACACACACACACACACCAACAACACACACACACACACACACACCGACAACACACACACACACACACCGACAACACACACACACACACACCGACAACACACACACACACCGACAACACACACACACACATACCGACAACACACACACACACACCGACAACACACACACACCGACAACACACCGACA